>NC_057397.1:76424619-76724619 GCF_019320065.1 Cervus canadensis
ATACACACTGAGGAAACCAGAGCTGAAAGAGACATGTGCACCCCAATGTTCATCACAGCACTGTTTATAATAGCCAGGACATGGAAGCAACCTAGATGCCCATCAGCAGACGAATGGATAAGGAAGCTGTGGTACATATACACCATGGAATATTACTCAGCCGTTAAAAAGAATTCATTTGAATCAGTTCTAATGAGGTGGATGAAACTGGAGCCCATTATACAGGGTGAAGTAAGCCAGAAAGATAAAGATCATTACAGCATACTAACACATATATATAGAATTTAGAAAGATGGTAATGATAACCCTATATGCAAAACAGAAAAAGAGACACAGATGTACAGAACAGACTTTTGGACTCTGTGGGAGAAGGCGAGGGTGGGATGTTTCGAGAGAACAGCATGTATATTATCTATAGTGAAACAGATCACCAGCCCAGGTGGGATGCATGAGACAAGTGCTCGGGCCTGGTGCACCGGGAAGACCCAGAGGAATCAGGTGGAAAGGGAGGTGGGAGGGGGGATCGGGATGGGGAATACATGTAACTCCATGGCTGATTCATGTCAATGTAGGACAAAACCCACTGCAATGTTGTGAAATAATTAGCCTCCAACTAATAAAAATAATTGAAAAAAAAAAGCTTCCACAGAGCATGGCTGAGAGGATGAATTGAGAAAATGTCTGTGCAGTGGCGGGCGAAGAGCCGGTAATCAATAACTTCTAACAAGTAATATGGTAGAGGTTCTGTCTGAAGCTCTCTTAAGACGATGTGCTTTCTCAGTGTCTAGTGCATTAGTTCAGTTGTATATGAGATACAAGCCACTGTTATAATTATAAGCCTTTAATGAACGATTTCCTAATTCATCAAGAGACACCAGCTGCCTTTCTATTTGGAAATTGTCTTACTTTTCATCTGATCAGGCTACTGCAACTGGATAACACAGACTGGGCAGTGTAATCAGCAAACCTTTATCCCTCACAGCGCTAGAGGCTATGAAATCCAAGAGCAGAGTGCTGTTAATCTGGTTCCCAGTAAAAAACCCTGTTCCTGGCTTGCAGATGACCGTCTTCGGCCGTCTCCTCACACGGCAAAGAGAGACCAAGCTCCGTCAAGTCTCTCTCTCCTTTATGTTTTGGCTCTACTGTGGAGCATGTAGGGTCTTAGTTCCCTGAGCAGGGATCGAAGCTATGCCCCGGCCATGGAAGCACAGAGTCTTAGCCACTGGACCACCGGGGAAGCCTCTACATCTTTTTTTAAAAGGGCACGAATCTCATTTGTGAGGGCTTCACGCTCATAACCGTATTCCCTCCCACGTTTCCCACCTCCGAATACCATCACCTAGGGGATGAGGGCTTCAACATGTCAATTTGGAAAGGGAGGCGAAGGGGGTACAATCATTTAGTCCATCACAGAAGGGAATGTTGGTGTTTTACTAACAGTGCCCCAACTTCAGACTACAAGAGGGGCTCTGCTCTGTTAATTCTTGGTCCCTAGGGTGGTCTTTGCTTCCCAGACTTCCTTCCTCAATCCCTTCCTGAATCTGAAGGGATTAACCTATGGCCTACTTTCCAGATGCTGTGGGTTAACTTTGCCCTTTTATAGGTTTACCTTAACAAATATAACACTCTCTAACATCTGCCATTTAAATAACAGGAGATTTACGACTTACTTGTTGCAATGAGAATGTCAAGAAGAAATGGATAACTGCTTGTGCTTGCCTTGGCAGCCTGTCTGGGTTTACCAGTAACCTCTTTTCTTGCCATTGCTGTGACAGTCACAGGTGAAGTGCACAGCTTTGAGAGTGCATCCGAGTGAATAAACTAGAGGACTGCTCTGACGGGAGGTGGTCCATGCTCCAGAGTTTCTAACTGTGGGATCCAACACGCTTCTCCGTTCCTGCCAGTGTTTTAGCTGCTGTGGAACACGGCGTGGGATGGGAGGGGGGGCTTTCAGATGGCTCCTCGCCTCGCGCTCAGACACCAGTCCAAGTCCATGAAGCAGCTGCTCTCCAGTGTGCTGGTAATCACTTGTAAATAAAATCAGGGCGTGTTCACTTCTAGGCAGCGGGGCTATCTGGGATGTGTCCCTGCCAACACAAAACGTGCCGGTGTCATAGGTAAATAAGGAAAGCAGACAGCAGAGACCACGGAGCAGAGTCCAGGCCAGAGGAGGACAGAAGGTCCCTCGTGTTCTACCTGCGGGGCCACCGCAGGGTCGTTTCCTTCACTGGACAGACCCAGGCTGCTCAGAGTGGAGGCCGGGAAAGCTGGTCCGTCCCAGCGTGTCGGTGGTGGAGTAGTGCTCGCCTTCCCCTCTTTCCATCTACCTTGCACCAATTTGCCCTGAAGTTCAAGTGCCTGAGCTTCTCAACCCCACTAAGGACCTGTGCCCAGGACTCAGGAGTGCCCCGGGGTTCAGATCCCAGCGACAGCATGGGATGCAAATGACAGACGGATTCTGACCAACTGACCAGGAAAGGGAACCAGCGTGGCAGGGACCTAGGGAAACAGCCTGGAGACAGCCCGCTTCTAACGTCACTACTTTATGCAGAAGATCCCTCAGCCACCAGGTTCCTGCTATAACGACCCTGGACTCGTGAATCTGCCAGCTTGTGCAGAAATAATTGTTAAGTGACCATGCTAAGTGCTTGCAGAGTCTCCTCAACATTCAGAGTTGGATGCTGGAGAATCTGATTGGCTACACATCAGTTGCATAATAATGTTCAGCTACTAGAGCAAAGCTGAAAAGAGAATAGCCCACTGCTTCCAGTTCTGTAGCGAGAATAACCTCCCACCTCTCTCAGGACTTTCTCCAAAACGCAAAGGACATTGTTAGGTTCTGGAAAGTCAGACTGACTAACATTCATGACATCCTCCATTCTGGCTAAGGTCTCCCCAGATCCTTCTTTGCTTCTTAATATTTTTAAAAGCATTGCTCCTGTAAACACAGTGAAATGCTTCTCAAGACAACCAGCCTCTCAGAGTCATCTGATGGGAGCAAAACAATGTCTCGTTGGGTCCTGTAGCCAGCCCTGGGTTCCAGATCTTACTCCTCCCTGATATTCTTCCACTTTGACTAGACGAGACATCATTACCCAGGACTTCCCCGGTGGTCCAGTGGCTAAGACTCCAAACTCTCAATGCAGGGGCTCCAGGTTCAATCCCTGGTCAGGGAACTAAATTCCACATGCTGCAACTAAGACTCAGCACAGCCAAATAAATAAAAGTCAGGGCAAATTGGTGCAAGGTAGATGGGAAGAGGGGAAGGCGAGCACTACTCCACCACTGACACGCTCGGACAGACCAGCTTTCCTGGCCTCCACTCTGAGCAGCCTGGGTCTGTCCAGTGAAGGAAATGACCCTGGGGTGGCCCCGCAGGTAGAACACGAGGGACCTTCTGTCAATATATGATATGCACACACATATGAAAATGAGATAGCGAAAGCAGATAATGAAGTATACATACACGCCTGTGTGCACACACACACGCATTGCAAGGTGAGAAATATGGGTTGATGTTATATTCCTCATTTTTGTAATTGAGATGAGGCTACAGCTGATGTTGGGCTTCCCAGGTGGCACTAGTAAAGAACCTGCCTGCCAATGCAAGAGACATAAGAAACACGGGTTCAATCCCCGGGTCGGGAAGATCCCCTGAAAGAGGGCATGGCATCCCACTCCAGTCTTCTTGCCTGGAGAATCCCATGGACAGAAAGGGTTGCAAAGAGTCAGACACGACTGAGTGACTTAGCGCACGCACATAGCTGATGTTATAGGTTGGGCTCTTTGAGAAGTAAACTCTGAGATGGCATTTAAATTTCAGTATACTTATTTAAGAGAGCCCTTGGGATCAGCACCTGTGGAAAGGTGGGGAAGGAAGCAGTGTAGACAAAGGGCAGAGTCAGGCTGCAGTGCAGGCCATTTAGGGACCTTGGTTAAGCAATGAGTAGGTGAGTCATACATAATTCATCCATCTCAACCCTCCCATCTTAAAAGTCTTTAGATTCCATCTCTACAGTGAAACTGGCATCTTTTTCATGTACGTCCAGATTTCAGTCAACCAAGTGAAAAAAAATTAGAACCACTCCCAAATGTTTAAACATGCACAATGAACCCAACATAAACTGAAAATAGACCAATTTCTCAAAAACTCAGCCTGAAATAAAATGATCTTCTTCCATTTTTAACTCAACACCCTCAGAATCCATTCCTGCACACATATCTTAGATTTTTGTCCACATAAGTTAGTAAATTCTTGTAATACTTTTGGAGTATAAAATTCTTTTCTCAGATTTAATTTTTTAAATGTCCCCAACTCAGATATACTCTGGAGAAGGAAATGGCAACCCACTCTGGTATTCTTGCCTGGAGAATTCCATGGACAGAAGAGCCTGGTGGGCTACAGTACATGATGTTGCGAAGAGTCGGTCATGACCAAGCACGCACATATGAGGCTCAAAGATGTCAAGACAGCACATGAAGTATTAGGCCTTGCTACTCACTCTGTCAACTTAGAAAGAAGGCATAGATTTAGGAAAGAGTTATAATGTCTATCTGTGCCCTCAAGTTCTACTCTTTATTCGTAGTTCCTCTTTTTTTCCCTTTTCCTCTTTGAATCCCGGTGCTACACACCCCTTCCCCAGGTCACCTCTAAGGAACAATCCCATAAATACCTTTGCCCCCAGCCTGATAGTTTTACTTGATCCTGTGTTGGTCGTGGGATTGAAGAGACATCAAATAGCAGCGTTTGCAATGCTTCTCCTCCATCTCTCAGACTTTATGCTGAAAGTGAGCAGCTGTCTCCAGCTCAGCTCCCTCACTGTCTACTGCAATCCTCTGGATACTTCTGTCCTCATTACACTTTAGTTTACTTTTTCAACCTTTGGAATCAACAGTCTAAAAAGCATTGGTGTTGTCTTCTATTTTGACTTTGAATGAAATATACTTTTCACTACTAGAAGAATTTGAGAAACTAGAAAGTTTGTAAGATAGAAAGTGTATAAAAGTGGGGTATTTCACTATACTCATATGTTCATGAGGACAATAAAAATAAATGGGCTTTCCCGGTGGCACAGTGGTAAAGAATCCACTTGCTAATGCAGGAGATGCAGGTTCGATCCCTGAGTGGGAAAGATCCCCTGGAGTAGGAAATGGCAACCTGCTCCAGCATTCTCGAAGGGGAAATCCCATGGATAGAGGAGTCTGGCGGGCTACAGTCCATGGGGTCAAAAAGAATCATACATGACTGAGCACACACACACACAACCCAGATATTCTAGGAGCAAGTGTTTAACAGACAGCTAGTCAGCTTGGTAGAGAGGACAGAGGAAGAAATGACTTCTCCTGCAAGCGTCAGACTTGGTCACAAAGTTCTACAGCAGTCTTGGAAAGGGGTAAGCTATTTCAGCTGGCGGTAAAGGCTCACTGCAGTTGCAAGTGTAGACACTTAATTCTTTCACAGGGTCCCATTCTGATTCATGGAGGTCCCATCCTATTTCATTGTCGTAACTTTAGAAGAAGTCTAACAAACTTTGAATTAAGCTGATTCTGTGATATGTCAAACCTTGGAACAAAACTGTTTGGTTTGGGGCCATCCCCGTCCTAAGACTCTGCGAGATAAGATATTCTTTTCCATGGTCATAGAAAATACCTTTCTTTCAGGGTGTTTCTTGAGCCAAGAATGTAGGAATTTGAGTTGGCTAATCTCTTGAAAGCTCTCTCTAGCGCCATTAGAAGTAGCCGCCCCGTGAAGAACAGCCTCTGTTTGTCCGCCCTGATCTACACTCCATTCTTCACTTCCTTGCTCTTTGCCCCCAAAAACCATCTCCAGGTTCTGCATCAACCAGGTGACCTCAGCCTTGCAGCTTCAGTTGCCTGCAGACCCTGGGATGCCTGAGGGGGAGAATCGGATTGAGAAAGATAAGGGAGGATTTACCTCCTGGCCTGCAGCCTGCCAGGACAGGAGAAGGCAGCGGCTGGATCCTCTTACCAAAGTCCACAGTTGCTCTGTTATAAGCCTGCGGCAGCACCGACAGCTATCTCGGGGCCCTGGTGACTGCTCCTGCCTCTTGCTTTCAGGCGCGGGGGCTGTAGGGACCTTGCAGTTCAAATCCCTACACTGCTGCACCGTCTCTTGTTGATTTCCCTTAGCCCTGCTCACAATGCTCTAATAAGCCCTTTGTTGGACTTTCCTCAGCTACCCTATTTGAGTGTACCATCTCCTTTCTGCTGAGACACCATGTGATACACACCTCAGCCAATAGTTCTCAAATTCTAGGAGTCTTCATTGCACCCCAGGGCATGAAACGGCTCAGTCCACCAAACCTTGCTTTTGATATGCGTTTTATCCCAGACTGACAAGCTTCATTAGCAGATTTCTCAACTGTGCACCACGAGCTCTGGATGCTCAAGACTGAATCTGAGCTGAACTTTCATTGCTCTTCTTTCTAATCGATTCAAGGAGCCCCACAGTTCTCACATTTTCCTAAAATACACCTGCGTATACTACTGGTTCCAGGATCTGCACTCGTCAAGCTTCTTGTTTACAAAGGACAGGAAGTACCACTGAATAACTTAAGCAGAAGCCGTGATTTCTTGGGAGAAAACTGGTAGCTCACAGGATTAACAGGAAAGTTGAAAAACGATGCTCCGAATGTAATTAAAGGAGGCAAACATAATCAGAACCCCCCCAGGGCCACCACTCAGGTCAGCCATGGAGCGCGCACGGCCCCCGAGATACAGGCTGCACTGATGATCAAGGATCTAGGCCCCAGAGCCACTGAACTTGAACGCCCTGCCACTGAGCGCTCAGCCCATTGCAGCTGTCCTGATAACCCCTAATTCACGGCGGTTCTTTCTTTAGTCCATTGACTCCAGCATTTTCACATCAGCCGCAGACCAACCCTGAAATTAGTGTCAACATGTAGTTCAGCCTTTTTATCCTTCTTGGACTCAGAGCCCTGCTGTCTTTCCTGCCACCTCATCTTTGTCCTTTTCCCCTTATTAGCCATTCTAGCAGAAGACATTTTTCTCCCTTTCTCTCACAACAGAGTGAGGTGTAGCTTGAGCAGAGATTTACAAGTCAAATGTTCATAAACTCTGTATTTCTATATAATTTCTTAGACTTCTTTCTTAGATACATTCAGCATTTAAATGTCAGGACAAAGTTCTACTTCTGTATAGAAGGCTTACCTAAATATTTAAGTCACACTAAGGCTTTCAACTTTTTCAATAGTCTGTGACACTGTTATATCAAGTTGCCTTGATAGGAAATCATGAATTTGTTCCTGGTTTTGTTAGGTAAAATAATGTAGAGGACATATCCTCTTGATTTCTTGGTTCCACAAAGAATCATCCAAAATCCCTCTCTTAGATATACAAAGATAAGGCAAGAGTTAATGGGAATCATCTGGAGGTATTTGCCAAGAGCCCCTCCAGATGTTCTTTGTTGTGCCAAAGACACGGCACATCTGTGATTAGATGGCAAGGTTTGCACGGAGGTTAACGGACTTTGGGATACATACGTGGTGTGTGTACTCAGTCGCTCAGTCGTGTCCGACTCTTTGCAACCCTATAGACTGTAGCCCATCAGGTTCCTCTATCCATGGAATTTTCCAGGTAAGGCTTCTGGAGCAGGTTGACATTTCCTTCTCCAGGGGATCCTCCTGACCCAGGGATGGAACCTGGGTCTCCTGCATTGGCAGGTGAGTTCTTGACCACTAGCACCACCTAGGAAGCCCACTTAGGTGGTAGATGCTTCAGCAACTTCCAATGTGATAGTCAACATTAAACTCTCTCTGATAGATTGGAATGATGTCAACTGAAGTCCAACAAAGGCCTTTGAAAAGGGCTCACAAAGATGGAGCATAGACAAGTCTAGGTTTAAGGCCAAGGCCTACTGCTTACAGAGGAGAGCTGATTCTAGTGGGCCCTGCTGCTGATGTCCACGCTTGTCCCGATCAACAACCATTGTGAGCCCTTTGAGAATAACACCTTAGCATGAGAAGAAACCAAAACACTGTAACAATGGTAAGCTCTCTGGCAGCAGATAACAAGGGGGGAGGGGGGCGTCAGATTGCTCCCTTGAAGAATCACTGTGGCGGGTACAGAAACCTGGGCCAGCAGTGTCTTCTACCAAAGCATCTTGAGATGCAATTAATGTGAATATCAAAAAAGTTCAAGAATAATCTTCCTTCGTACTGTGAAGTGGGTGAGGCAAATTGTCTTAATGAAATGGAACTCATGAAAGATTCCTGTGACGGTCATTCCGTCTTCTTTGTAGAGTACTCTTTGTACATCTCAGGAGGAGATACTTGGTATATGTATGATGTGTGCACACGTGATAAGTCGCTTCAGTCATGTCTGACACTTTGCAATCCCATGAACTATAGCCCGCCAGCCTCTTCTGTCCATGGGATTCTCCAAGCAAGAATACTGGAGTGCGTTGCCATGCCCTCCTCCAGGGGATCTTCCCAACTCAGGGATCGAACCTGTGTCTCTAATGTCTCCTGCATTGGCAGGCAGATTCTTCACCAAGAGTGCCACCTGGGGATCCCAAATGTATGATGAGTCGGGCTAATGAATCAGTAAAGCCATCACTGTGCTAGACACAAAGATGCATGAAGTCCAAGCCTTGAAGAGCAAAGTCATGGTCTTTAGTACCTTTTCCATCTTCATTATACCTGCCTGCTTAAACCTGTGGTATGAACATTATCTGCTGCAAAGACTGTATTGTCATTCATTCAATGAATAAATTTAAAAGTCTTACCAAGTAAAACCACCTGGTTAAGTATAATAAGCCCTAGACTGGGAACGAACTGACCAAGTTGATTCCCAGACCTCATAAACATTTAATTATCTGTGCAAATACGAACAAACAAGTTACTCTCTTTCAACCCAGTCCTCATCTGTAAAATCCATAAAATGGAAAAAGACCATTCTTGACTACAACCCGGAGTGACTATGAAGATCCAATGGGATAATGTATATGACATAACACTGCAAATTGGATTAAACAATGCATAAATGTGAGAGATGACCTAATTCATCTTCCAGTTTTAACTGGTAAGTTTGGAATTGGCAAGCACTCATTTGAAACAACATTTCTCAGAGGAGCTCAGGGCCTCTCGATCATCAATTCCCCAAGGCTTTTAAAGAGAGTCACAGGACTGAGGCTCCACGGCCACATTCAGAGTATGAAAAGCCCATTTAGCTGTCATCCCCTGCTCTTGGCAGACTCTCAGGGAATGCCAGCAAAACGCCTGAAATTGGAACGGCAACCCACCAAGTACATCCAAATCTTTCATCAAACTGTGCCGAGTTTAGAAGCAATATTATGTTAACACTACCCCCACCGTGGATTATTTCTAATGAAACCAATCTGCCAAGGTGAAATGAGAGTATGTGTCACAGAGAAGCATAATTGGATTGACCTGAAAACTGGCTTGAAAAGTAAATATCGTTTCAATTAAAGATGAGCAAAAAGACTCCAGAAAATATCAAGACTTCTGACTCTTTTAAATCTGTGGCCTGTCCCTTGGACCAAAATATAATTGTATTTTAAAGCTTCTGAATGTAATTAGAATAAAAATTTGTAATTATGTTTATTGAATTGTATTCTCCTGATGGCTGAACTCTCTTAATTGTAGGCTGGCAAACTTCAAAGGCAGAATCAGCTCCTTCAAGCTGTCATGGTACCATTCAGGATGTGGAAAACACCACATGGTCTCTAAGTTCAGCCTCTGAATGGTCATCGTTTCCTTCCTCTCTTTCATTGCTTCGTCATCTTCCACCTCCCTTTGTAGCCATCTTCTGCTAGACCCCAGAATTGTATGGTCATTCTATTTTCTGCACACTACAAAATGGGCTCTAGGAATATAAAAATGAGTAAGACTTGAGCCTTGGTCTTGAATATTCTTCTTTTACCCCAATCACCTCCTTAGTTCATTCTTTCAATCTTTGATCAAATACCTCCTCTATGATGTTTATTCTTATTCACCCAGAAAGACATAAAACTTCTTTATGATTTAACTGTCCCTTGAACATGTGCCCATTCTGACTTGTACCATATTCTTTGTAATTATTAATTAACATATTTCCTGGAAATAAATGATCAAGTCTTTTCATCTTTGGATGTCAATACCCATATCACATCTGGCACAAAATAGGTGTTAAAAATATTTGTTGAATAAATGATTCTCCAACGCAATCATCCCCCAGATACCAAACACTCCTGTGTCTACGCTCTTAGTGGCTCTTCTTCTAAGGCCCTTTTCTTCACTATGTCTTTTTTTGGCAGTGCTATGCACCATGTGGCATCTCGTTTACCTGATCAGGGATTGAACCTATGTCCCCTGCACTGGATGCTGGGAGTCTTAACTACTGGACCACCACAGTTACTATTTCACTGCTTTCATTACCCAGCTTGGGTCTTTTATCACCTTTTGCTCTTTTTCAAATAAGTTTTTCATATACTATCCTTACACCTCTCAGATTCATTTTCTGTTCCTACCAAAGTTATCTTGAGTCTGCATCCAACCATCTCACTCCATTCATCAAATATTGTCTCCTAGATACACAGCAAAAATACACTGTTCTAACTGACATTCTTCAGCCTATCTCTGCCCTCATGCTCCAAGTTCCCTGTGTGCCTAAGGAATTATGCACTTTTGATATCTCTATGGCCTTGTTCATGTGTCCTTTAAGCCCGTCTACTCATGTCTGCCTACTGAAAACTCATCTATCTGTAAGGTTTTAGCTTCAAAATCACACAAAAATCGCAAAAGCCCCAGCTAATAAGAACCTTGTCCCTCAAGCTTAGTAAAGTAGCTTGCAGGAATCACGTCTAAAGGCAGACGCAGCACTGAAACCTGAGCTCCTGACTCCGGAGCTCTTTACACAGGATGACCGCGAGGCGGCCTCGGAACATGCAGGAGGTGACGGTGAACAGAGAGTGGGACACACACGTGTGAGACTCCGGGGGATCTGCACTGGAGACTGAAGTTTAAGCCATCCCCGATTAGGCGGTCATGACAGCCGTGTACATCAAGGAGATTCTTGAGAGAAAGGAGAGAGAGGAAAAGAAGAGGATCTAAGACTAACCCTTGAGAAAATTTTCTTTCTTTTTTTGTAGCCACACTGTGTGGCATGTGGGACCTCGGTTTCCTGGCCAGCTCACACACCCGCACCCCTGCCGAGGAAGTGCAGGGTTCTGACCACTGGACCAGCAGGGAAGTCTCCCCTAAAGCCTCGAGAAACTGTGAAGGAAGGTTAGCGGGGGAAAGACGTTGCAAAGAGGACTCAGCCAGAGATGGAGGGAGACATCCAGGAAGGCGCGGCAACTTGGAGTCATCATGAAGAAGTCAGGGATCAGCGGTGTGAAATCCTGCCTGGAGGGGGGAATGAGAGAGTGACCTTTGGATGAGGCGGCAGCGAGGTCACCGTGATCTCAGCGAGTGCGGTGGAGGCGGGAGAGGCGGGAGCCGGTGGGGCGGAGAGGAAATGGGGCCCCGGGTGCAGACAGGCCTTCTGAGAAGTTTAGCCCTGAAAATTGGAAAGGATTAGAAGGCTGTTTGCAGGAAAAACAGAAGAAGCTGTACGAGGACACAGGTGTAACACGAGGGGAATTTTTTTTCACAGATTGAAGAGAGCCGTGTGTTTAAATATTTACGGAGAGATCCAGCCGAGGGGGCTCATTAATAATGTAAGGCCCCTGTGAAGCCAGAGCAGTGTGGAGTCTGAAGCGCACTGGAGGGCTGCCCTTAGGGGAGGGACCACCCCAGCAATGGAACAGGAGGTGGAGACGAGACGGGCTTTGCTCCGGAGACAGGCGCACACTCGCTCGGCTGAGCTTAAAGAACTTCCGGCCTGCTGGCCTCAACTTCCTGTGCAGGAAGGCGGAGAGCCTGAGCTGTTCAGAGGGTGGGAGCTTGAACAGAGGTTGGGACAGGGTGATGGTCCCCGGGGAGAGAGCTGAGCCGTGTGGGGGACCACGAGACCGTGCGATCACCAACTTCCTGTGATTCCACTACGGCCTGCTGTGCGGCCTTCTCCACCATCACCAGGCTACTCAGACAAAGATCTGAAAAAGCGGAAAGTACGGTTGTGTGTGTGTTAGCCGCTCAGTCGTGTCCAGCTCTTTGCAACCCCATGGCCTGTAACCTACCAGGCTCTTCTGTCCCTGGGATTCCCCCGGCAAGGATCCCGGAGTGGGTAGCCATTCTCTTCTCAGGGGGTCTTCCTGAGCCCAGGATTGAACCCGGCTCTCCCGCACTGCAGGCGGATTCTTTTCGATCCGAGCCATGAGGGAAGCCCTAAAATAAGGTTAGGGTTTTGCCATAACAACGTGAGGAAAAACAAGCAGTGCGGAGACAGAGTGGGTCTGGGGACTGGCACCGAGGCCCTCTCTTCACAAGCGGGCGGTACCGGCTGGGCCGGCCCTCTGCGGGGCACCCGGGGCTGCAACGAAGGCCGAAAGCTGAGGGCCTGTCGCACGTCCACGCCGCGTTCTAGGGGCGGCCTCCGGTGCGGCTGCCGAAAACGAGGGCCCGCCCCGCACTTTGCCTCAGTCCCACGGCCAGGACCCTCTGAGAAGGGGCGGGCGAGGCCCTCGGACCGCAGTTCACGGCGAACACCCCCTCACCGTCACCATCACCATCACCAAACATGCGCAAGTGTCTGTAAACACCTCGTCACCATTTTAGAAAAGAAACGAATAAGGAAACAGACTGAGGGGAGACGAGGCTTTCGGAAGGATGCAGAAGCGGTCAAAAAGCGCGGGTCTTTGCTCCAGACCCTAAAGGAAAGGGAAGAAAGAAAGCATCCAGGTGCGTGTGCCTCATAGGTCACGTGGGCCTCGCACTGACCGGGCACGTGCAGGGCGGCGCGTTCACACGAGACCAGCGCCGTCTGTGGAGCAGTGGCTTCTGTTGACCGTTTCCCCTCTCGGGGCCCGCGGCCTTCCGCTTCTGAGTCAGTAGTTGGGCTTCTCCACCCCCCAGGCCCGGCAGGTGGAAGGGAGAGAAGGGCTGGGGGGAGCGGTCCGGCCTCTCCGACAGCCGCTTCCCCGCGGTGGCTCGCCTTTGCCCGGACAAGCTCCTCACCTCACCTCGTCAACACCTTGGGACGGAAGGCGCGTCTGTCTGCTCTCTGCCCTCAGGGGACCGAGGCTTCACCTCAGGGCCTGGCGCTTGGCCCCTGGAGACACAGGAGGCGTTACCGCGGGAAGGCCCGGCCTCAGTGTTTTCTGACTGCAAGGGCGCCACCCCGCCCCTGAAATCCGGGGGACACGGCCTCTCCCCAGCTCAGCAAACGAGCAAGTAGTCCTGCCAACGTGTCAGTCCCACTGGGGCGATGACATCTTACCTTAGTGCAGAGCCGTCCGTGAGCTCCAAAGCGGGGACTTCCACTCCCCTTCCCAAAATCAACACCCGACTGTTTGATGCGTCATTGATTCCCTGACATTGGTAGCATACGCTTGAAACGCTCCCAGAGGGAGGAAAACGATATTGCAGTCAAGCCACTCTCTCCTTTGCCCTCTCCAGCCTCCGCAGCGAGGAGCCCACCAGTTCACAGTGGAGCCTCTGGCCTACCTCCCTTTCTCATTAACTCAGCTGAATTAGAGCTGGCTCATGGCTTTCGGGGACGCAGAGGAGGTGACTTGGTTAAGGTGCTTGTGTGGCAAAAAAGAAGTTGAAGCAAGACCTTTGAAACGATGAGGCTGATGTCAGAAGGGTTGGGAGGGGTATGTGTGGTTACAATTGCTTTCTGAGTTTTCTATGGGTTCATAAACCCTAATTCACAGAAGGAAGAAAAGACCAGCTCCTGGGTGAGTCAGCATTCCATCAATTACATATCAAATTCAAGCTCAAAACTAACTGAAGCAAAAAAGGCATTTGCTGACCCATGTTACTGAAAAGATTGGCAGAAGTGTCTACATGCATGCTTGGCTGACAAAAGGAACCCAGGGTGTCTCTCTACCTTGTTCTGAGTCCACTGTGACCTTCTACTTGGAGTGACAGCTCCTTCTGGAAGAAAGAAGACTATTATGGTCCAGCTTCACATCCTCCTGGGGTCCAGTTTCGTGGGAAGAAGCATCTCCTTTCAGGACATTCCAGCTAAAGGCCCACTGTGTCTTGTTGGTCCTAATGAGGTCACATGCCATTCAGAATCACTCATGAGCTCAAGGAAAAGCACATCTATAATTGATCAGATCTGAGTAATCTGCCTGTAAAACTGGAGTGGATCCTTGTTATTCAAACTGTATGAAATCAGAGAAGGGTAAGAAAGTTTTCTCTCTTTTTTTTTTTTTTTTTGGCAGTGCCTCTCAGCATGTGGGATCTTGGTTCCCTGACCAGGGATCGAACCCTTGACCCCTGCAGTGGAAGCACAGTCTCTTAATCATTGGACCACAAGGGAAGTCCCAAAAGGTGATTTCTTAGAAGGAAATTGGAGTGCTGCTTTCAAAAGAGGGGTGCCGTGGATCCCAGCAGCCAAACACATTGCAAATGTCCCTTACAGTTTACTGAGACTTTGTAATGATCTCTACATTCTGATGACTTCTAAAAAGATCAACAAAACTAAATTAAATCTGGTTTATGTATCAGTGTGAGCTTTTCTGCAATAAACATAGCTAATTTTCATGCCAGGTTTATCTGAATTCTATTATTCTTACAATGATTCTACAAAGTCTGTGCCTTCTTATCATATTTTACAGACAGGAAAGTGAGACTCAGCAAAGTGACTTTTGAAAGGTGTCATTGCTAATTAGTGGGCGAGTCAACAGTCACAACCAGGCAGACCTAAACCATAGAGGCTGCTTGAAAGTTTTAAAGTATCGTTAAAGTCTGGCCCAGACTTTTCACTTTAGAGATGATTAAGAAAAAAAAAAAAAACCTGAGGGACAAAATATCTTACCCGTAGTCAGATGGGAAGACGCTTATAAGAATTTATATAGTTTAAAGCTGCATACAAGAGCTTTGGTGTCCAGCTCACTTCTGAGAAGGACTTAAATTTATTTTCTTGCAAAGCTAAATGTTTGCAAAGACAAGATGTCATTGAGGTCTAGAGGTCAGTCCATCTTGCTGGGTTACTCAAGTCTCTTCAAACAGCCATCCAGGGAAGGAGAGATACAGTGTAGAGGTCAGGGGGAAAGGTGAGGAGAGACAGGTTTAGACCCAGCCATAGGCGATGGCCGGAGCAGCATAAAACCAAGAGCCATTTATATTATCTTCGGTTGTGAAGTTGCTCAGTCTGTCCGACTCTTTGCGACCCCATGGGCTGTAGCCTGCCAGGCTCCTCCATCCATGGGATTTTCCAGGGAAGAGCACTGGAGTGGGTTGCCATTGCCTTCTCCAGGGGATCTTCCCGACCCAGTTACCGAACCTGGGTCTCCCGCTTTGTAGCCAGACGCTTTACCGTCTGAGCCACCAGGGAAGTCTTTGGTTAAGGACGGTAATTTGACAATCCTTCCTTCCATCTGAGAATCATTTGAAACTCCTGTCCTAACATTCATCTCTTCCTCGGACATTATCAAGTTCTTGGTAGATACCAGGAACGCACTAATGCATAACAGAGATTATGAGCCAAATATTTTCTAACCCAGCCAGAGAGGAACCAGTGGCAATCAACTAACTAAAGAATGTAGAGATAATTATTATCTCTTACTTGGTTAGACAGCAAAGGGAGTACCAAGATGGGAGTAAATAATCTTGAGTTTGGAACAAACTACTGGTGAAGGGCACAGTAAGAATTCTATATCTGAATTGAGGAGATGGATTCAGAAATTAGGTGTGGAGAGGGAAGGGAAGGTTAGAAACTCAAAATTATAAGATTCTTTTTTAAAAATTAATTTATTTTTTAATTGAAGGATAATTGCTTTACAGAATTGTGTTGGTTTCTGCCAAACAAGACCAACCTAGACAGCACATTAAAAAGCAGAGACATTACTTTGCCTACAAAGGTCCGTCTAGTCAAAGCTATGGTTTTTCCAGTAGTCATGTATGGATGTGAGAGTTGGACTATAAAGAAAGCTGAGTGCTGAAGAATTGATACTTTTGAAACGTGATGTTAGAGAAGACTTGCGAGTCCCTTGGACTGCAAAGAGATCCAACCAGTCCTTCCTAAAGGAAATCAGACCTGAAGATTCATTGGAAGGACTGATGCCGAAGCTGAAACTCAAAATACTTAGGCCACCTGATGTGAAGAGCTGACTCATTGGAAAAGACCCTGATGCTGGGAAAGATTGAAGGCGGGAGGAGAAGGGGAGGCCAGAGGATGAGATGGCTGGATGGCATCACCGACTCAATGGACATGAGTTTGAGTGAACTCTGGGAGTTGGTGGTGGACAGGGAGGCCTGGCGTGCTGCAGTCCATGGGGTCACAGTCAGACACGACTGAGCGACTGAAGTGAACTGAGCTGCCAAATATCAACATGAATCAGCCATAGGTAACCCTTCCCCCCTGTGAACCCCCCTCCCACCTCTAGATTGTTACAGAGCCCCGGGTTAAGTTTCCTCAGTCATACAGCAAATTCCCATTGACTAGCTAATCAAATTACAAGATCTTAATCATTGGATTAATCCAGAGAGATCGTCCAACTCACTCTCATTCTACTGTTGAAAAAATTGAGGCACAAAGCGGGCAAGGCCCCTCCAAAAATCGGTGGCAGTAGAGACTAGAACCATGCTTTTCAGATTCATGATTTTACCTGGAGCTCACCTTGCTGCTTTAAGCCAATGCTACTCAGTATTAGCACCTCTGAGTATATACTGTGGATCAGACACGGTGCTGAGACCTGATGGTGGAAAAGCGTCAACTTATAAGTGATATTTGTCTTTCTGTGTCTGCCTTACCTCACTTAGTATGATCATCTCTAGGTCCATCCATGTTGCTGCAAATGGCATTATTTCATTTTTTTTTATGTTTGAGTAATATTGAGTAATATTCCAGTGTATATAAGTACATGTCACAAGAAAAGATGCAAATGAACTTAATTATCAAACAGAAATAGACATAGAAAGCAAACTTACCATTACCAAAGGGGAGAAGCACAGGGGAGGGATAAATTAAGAGGAGATTAAAATATACATATCATTATAAATAAAGTAGATAACCAACAAGAGCCTGCCATAGAGCACAGAAAATTACACTCAATATTTTGTAATAAACTATAAGGTAAAAGGGGCTTCCCAGGTAGCTCAAATGGTAGAGTCTACTTACAATGCAGGAGAGCTGGGTTCAGTCCCCAGTTTGGGAAGATCCCCTGAAGAAGGGAATGGCAACCCACTCCAGTATTCTTGCCTGGAGAATTCCGTGGACAGAAGAGCCTGGTGGGCTCTAACTCATGGAGTCACACAGAGTCAGATACGACAGAGATTTTCATAAGGGAAAAGAATCTGAAAAAATATATATGTATATATATGTATAATATATATTATACACACACATGTGTTATATATATTACTGAATCACTGCGGTAACCTGAAACTAACACACTGTAAGTTAGCTATACTTCCAATTTTTAAAAAATGTTTAGAAAAGTGTCAACTAAAGCACAGTCCACGTTCCTCAGGCGCTCTAGAGGTAGACGCCATTCCAGACAATGATCATTAAACACGGATATGAAGGGATGAAGAGAGCCTGAGAAGGCAGCAGCAGTCAGCTGCCCTAGACGAGGTGCTCCCTTGCAAATTAGCCAAAAGAAGAAGAGGCAGAAGGAAGCTCCATGAAGTGATCAAAGGCACAACTTCACTGCTGCGTCTCCTGTCCCCTTTGTCCCCTGTTCCCCTCTGCTCTGCCGTGTGGTTCAGCAGGACACGGCGGACTTACCAACAAGCTTCTTCGTCTTCCAGCCTCTGACTGGGTCTGACCAAGGGAAGACCCCAGCGGGAGGGAGACAGTCCACTGTGTTTCTCTCTGGGGTCTCTCCCTGCCAGCCACGGGTCTGACACGGCTGCATCCTGCTTCTGAATATCATAGCCATTACTCGAGAACCATCTCCACAACTACAGCTCTTCCTCCAGGTTCCAGAAACCTCTCCTTTTCTTGGCTCAACAGACCAAAGGGCAATAGTTCCCCTTGCCAGAGTGTGTCCCTGCCTCTAGGTGGTTTGCCTCAACCCCTGCAAACTGCGCCTTCTCTCAACTGTCTGCTGTCTCCCGCTGTGAGTGTGCCCTCCGTGTCCTGCTGGTCCAGGCCAGTAACAGAAACGATCCCCCTCCCAAGGGGGAGATCTCAAAGGAAGACCAAGAAGACTAGAAGAGAAACGAAAAGAAGCAAACCTGGAGGCAAGCTTCTTCAATTGAACAAAAGGCTGGCTTGTGCTTCCTGTAGAGAAATCTTCCCATTTAGGCGTAGCAACAATTTAACATATGGAACTTAGTATGATCACTCAGGTAGCACAAAATAAAAACAGTCCTGAAGCCTCCTCACACCGTCTTGACTACCGAGATCTCACTGGTCACTCCAAGTAGAAGTCTACCTTGGGTGAGGCGGGAAGGAGTGCTGTTGCCCCATAATTTATGGAAACCAAGACCTAAACTAAACTAACCCAAACCCAGAAGCTAAGCTTGTGGAAGTGAAGGGTAGGTGAAGTAGAAGCAAGATACTCCTGTCAGCACTTTCTCAAACATCGTTTTTAATAATATTTTAAAGGTAATATAACCAACAGGGACCCACCATATAGCACAGGGAACTATACTCAATATCTTGTAACAGTCTATAAGGGAAAAGGTTCTGGAAAAGAGTGTGTGTGTGTGTGTGTGTGTGTGTGCGTGTGTATTTGACTGAATCACTTTGCTGTACATCTGAAACTAACACATTTTAAACCAATAGTGCTTCAGTACAAAAAATAACTGAAGGTAATGTACTATAACCAGTAAGGATCTACTGTGTAGCACAATAGGGGACTATACTCAGTATCTTGTAATAATTTATAAGGGAAAAGATTCCAAACAAGAGCATATATATACACATATATATGTATAGTTGTTCAGTGGCTCAGTCGTGTCTGACTCTTTGTGACTCCATGGACTGCAGCATGCCAGGCCTCCCTGTCCATCACCAACCCCCAGAGTTTACTCAAACTCATGCCCATTGAGTTGGTGATGCCATCCAACCATCTCATCCTCTGTCATCCCCTTCTCCTCCTGCCTTCAGTCTTCCCCAGCATCAGGTCTTTTCCAATGAGTCAGTTCTTTGCATCAGGTGAACAAAGTATTGGAGTTTCAGCGTCAGCATCGGTCCTTCCAATGAATATTCAGGACTGATTTCCTTTAGGATGGACTGGTTGGATCTCCTTGCAGTCCAAGGGACTCTCCAGAGTCTTCTTCAACACCACATTTCAAAAGCATCAATTCTTCAGCGCTCAGTCTTCTTTATGATCAGACTCTCACATCCATACATGACTACTAGAAAAACCATAGCTTTGACTAGATGGACATTTGTTGGCAAAGTAATGTCTCTGCTTTTTAATACGTTGTTTAGGTTTGTTCTATATATATATATACAACTGAATCATTTGGCCATATACCTGAAACTAACACTGTAAACCAATAATACTTAAATAAAATAAAGCTAATGCAGTGACATAACTATTGATAAAGACAGCAGAAGAAGCAGTGTAGAATAAGACTTGGAGACATACAGAAAATACGTTGGAAGGGAGCCTCTTTTTTATGAGAGAATTTACTTGATACCAAAGCACTGGCCCCCATCCCTTACCTGGTCATCCTCCAGGCTGCAGTCCCCAGGTGCTCTGCTTCTTGGGCCTGTAGAAAATGCCTCCTGATTCCACCTGCCCTGCTTCTCAGATGCAGGATGCTGCATCTCTTTGGCACTCGCCCCCAAAATCACTCTTGTTTGGCCTGTCTCAGGTCCAACACACCAATGGAAGACACATTTTTATTAGGGAATCCCAGGTGTTACTCACCTATGGAGCACTCTCATTCATGGGCCTGTGACAACTACCTTTTCATTAGTATTATTGTCAATAAATATTGCTTAGGAAGGCTTCCCTGATGACTCAGCAGTAAAGAATCTGTCTGCAATACAGGAGATGCAGGAGACTCAGGTTCGATCCCTGGGTCAGAAAGATCCCCTGGAGGAGGGCATGGCAACCCACTCCAGTATTCTTGCTGGAAAATGCCATGGACAGAGGAGCCTGGCGGGCTGCAGTCCACAGGGCCACAGAGTCAGACATGGTTGAAACGACTGAACGTGCACACACACATTGCTCAGGAACAAAATAGTTTTTAGTTCAAGAGAGTTCATTTTGCTCTAGAATACTTGGACTTTCATCATGGTGAGGGTGGATGCCGTGTACACGTATTTTCAAAGATGAACTGACGTTTTATTATATTCAGACCGTAAACTGCTTTTATCTCTCGGGGTAAGACTTCTGACTTGTACATGCAGAGAAACGAATGCTTTCCCCAGCTTTAGAGCAACAGGACTCCTTGTTATGTCCACAGATGCATGTGGTGTGGACTTGTACAAGCCACAGAGAGCTATTTACTGTGACCTCGATGGGACTGAGCTTATTTCGCACTTTTAGTGAAAGTGTACAAGAGGAAAGAGATCAGACTTCACCTCTGCTCTCACTCCTCACCCCCAGGTTAAAATGCTTCCCCACCAGGGGAACAAGGTTTTCCTTCTGGTGTTAAATAAAAGAGAGAACTCAAACCAGCCTTCCTTCAACCCACCCCATCCTTCCAGAAAATCCCAGGCTTCTCTGAAACTCGGCCAGCTTCCTACTGAGGACAGCTCTCTCCACGCTGGGTGGAGCTGGAAGAAAGGAGAAAGCCTTGGGTCAGACGGAGGCCTCTGGATCGGACCTTGTGCAGCTGTGGCTGGAGATCCCAGCTCTGCCACACACGCGTGATCTTCAGCAGGTTCCTTACCTCTCTAAACTTTAGCTTCCTCGTCTATAAAATGGGTCCACTAATACATTTAACTGATGGGCTTTGGGGTGACCCGTTTGTTCCAGGGTGCTTGGGGCTGTTCCCAGTTTTAGAGCTGAAAGTCCCGAATCCTAGGAACACCTTCGTTCCCAGGACAGTGGATCGTGTTATGTTTGTGAGGATTAAATACAGTTTCACCTGTGAAGTGCTGCACTCGGCGTCTGAAACACGACACAGTGACAGCGCACTGGTCGGCTTGGTGTAAAGCCCCGCTGCCACACCCCGGGGTCTCCCCGGAAGTTCCGGGGCCTCCCCGGAAGTCCCCGGGCTTCCCCGGAAGCACCAGGTGTTCGCGAACCGGGCTCTCTATGTGGGTGAAGGACCGCACCCGCCGTGTCGGCACCAGAGGCTGCTGTGGTCCTCAAGCCAGCAGTCACTGCGGACCTCGGACCGAGCACCGGAGGAAATGCGGGAGAGGGGGTGGTGGGGAAAGACCTACTGGCCCCAGGAGAGTTCAGCTGCATGTCAAGGGAACGGCTTCAACGAGCCGTACTCCGGGACCTTCCTACACAGAAAAACGCGCCAGATTCCTCAACTCGTGATGTCTGGTTTGCTCTGATTAACAGTAATCTTTCTATGTTCCCACTATTTGGGTTTTGTTGCAAAACTTCCTATATGTCTTGGCTCCTCCTGTCTCTTTGGAACAGTTCCTCAGACCCGTGTTAGAGGCTGTCCTCTGGACTGGAGTCCTCAGAAAATCCGCCACATAAAACATCATTCTCAACGTTGAGGTTGTGCAGTTTTTTTCAGTTGACAATTGTCTCCAATTTTCATAAACACCCAAAGAGATACATATGAGCATCCCTATTTTACAAATGAACGGACTGCCAGGAAAGAAACACGACCAAGAACTACTAGAGGATAGAGTGCAAACTTGAAGCTCCTTCCGGTTTCAGCGCCCTGGGGTCTTTCCTCACGTTGCAGATTCACGCTGTTTGTGTGAAAGGGGACGGCAACTGAGTTTTCCCAAAGTGGAGAGCAGGACAGGAAACTGTGGCTCTCCGGCTGGGGAGTTACCACGGCCTGGAGTGAATGCTATCAACACACGGAAGGAGCACAGTTGTCGTTTCAGGATGTGCTGGCCTCTGAATTACCAGTTTATCTTCATCCCAGCCTAGAGGTTTTCAGCCACAATGACACTATCTGAGAGGGTCAAGAGAGAGGAAGGCCCACCAGCCACCCACCTTTCTCTCAATGATAATCAAATCTCTACTAGGCACTAGGCATGTCTCTGGATGGAAAGAAGAACAAGACAAGATCCACCCCTTTGAAGGGGAGGAGATAAACTTACTAAAGCAGAACACTGGCTGGAGTTATTACTGAAAAGGCAAACAAAGCCCTAAAACAGAAAGAGATCAAAGATTACTAAGATTTTTTAACTAATTAAGAAAAATGACGGTGCATTTTCCATGGCAAAGTAGATTAGAATAGAAATGTAACATAATGCAAACATCAGGGTGGTGTGACCGGTTCATCATAGTTTACTCAAGACTTTGTGGGTTTTAGCACTGAGTCCTTCAGTCCAAAGCGTCTGATGAGCCTACATGGAAGTCAAAATCAAGGGTCTAAAGACAAGCGAAGTACAATGCTCTGTGGCAGCCTGGATGGGAGGGGAGTTTGGGGGACAAGGAATACATGTCTATGTATGGCTGAGCCCCTTTGCTGTCTGCCTGAAACTATCACAGCATTGCTAATTGGCTATACACCAATATAAAATTTAAAATTAATTAAAAATTTAAAAGTAAAGGCAAGCAAATTAAAGTAATGCAGTAGGACAAGTATGAAAAACAAAAGTACCAACACAATAAAAAATGGCAAGTGGTATTCCATCTGGAGCATAAAGAACAATAAGACAGGTGGGTGTATTAGAACAAAACAGAGCCCGTTCGTTTACGTGCTGTCTATAGTTGATTGGAGTCTACAATGGCAGAGTTGAGCAATTAGAGGTTGAATGGCAAAGCCTTTTACAGAAAACCTTTGCCAACCCTGTTCTAGAAAATGCTTGAGAATGCTGCTAAGGGCAGACAAACAGACTCCCACTGAGGGTTGACAGGAACAATAGCCTATGAACAACGACTAAGTTAAAGATTCTCAACGTTTCAGGAGAGGTTAGAAACCTTTGGCGTCTAATCTTTGAAAAATATCCCGTGGGCACAGCAAAGTAATCTGTATGCAGCCTGCAGGCCACCATTTTGCAAAGCTCGATGTATGTCATTTGTTCTATGCTAACACAATCCAAGAGATAATTCTATTAGTTCTTTAATTTGAAGGCAAATCCATGACAGCTGACTATTCATCCATTGCTTTCAATTTTGAATTTGTTTCTAATTCAGTTGCTTTACCCATGAGTGCCTTTCCAGGATGATCAAATCCTCTCAACAGCCTGTGAAAAGTTTTCCCATCCTAAATAGCACAAATTGCTCCCTCAGCTCTCCCCATCTGCAAATATTGTCTGTTTCTCCTGTTTCCGAACTCCAAAGGGCCAGTCTCCACTGCCTGCCTCCCACATGGTCTCCATTCTCTCCTCCTCCCAGGACAGTGTGGCTGTTTCTCAGACCCCTTCATTGAAGAAGGTCTTGGATGGCCACCTTATTGCAAAATTCAAATGGATGCTTTCAAATTCCTGTCTAACTTAACTTCCCTCTGGCATTTGGTATCACGGACCACTTCCTCCGTCCTGAAAATGTCTCTGTCCTTGGGTTTCACAATAGTCACTCTTTCTCTATTCTTTCCCTACCTTTCAAGATACTTCTTCCATGAACATGTTTATTCCTGGATCCTTTGTTTTCGTTGGAGGATAGCTGCTTTACAGTGTCGTGGTGCTTTCTGCTGAACAAGGAGGGGAATCAGCTCTGTGGACACATATACATCCCTCCCCCTCCTCCACCCCACCCGGCTGGGTGGTCTCGGAGCAGAGCTGACCTCCCTTCGTGTACGGCGGGTCCTCATTAGCTCTCTCCTTCACACATTGTCGTGTATGCATGTCAATCCCAACCTCCCAGTTCATCACACACACACCCCGCCCCCACCATGTCCATAACTCCACTCTCTATGTAGGCATCTCTCTTCCTGCCCTGCAAATAGGTTCATCTGTACCATTCTTCTAGATTCCACATGCATGCGTTAAGATTTTTCGTCTTCCTGACTCTCCTTCACTCTTTATTTAGATAATTTTCTTGAACACTTAACATAGACCAAGCTGATGCTAAGTATTTTCCAAATGTAGCTAGTCTATAGTGTAGCTCACTCCCTAAATCTATTTCCCCAAAATAAATTGCATTTCTAATCTAAACTCCAGTTTACGTGGCTTACACGTTTTACTTCAGTCTTTGTGGAGAGTCCCATCATTGCCTCACCCCTGATTAGTCCAGAATCTAGTAAATGGGGAACGATGGGAGAAGGGCAGTGGGCATGGGTGCCTCCACGGTGCATCCTCAAGTCCCTTGAAATCCCTTCGAAATCTTCCATGGCCAGGCTGAGGTCAGGATGCCAGAATCTAGGGCTCTGCCCCCTAAAAGGAACACACAGCACACCTTGGAGTGTACATGTTAGTCACTCAGTCATGTCCAACTCTTTGTGACCCATGGATTCCAGCCACCAGGCTCCTCTGTTCATGGGATTCTCAGGCAAGAACACTGGAGTGGGGTGCCATTTCCTTCTCCTGGAGATCTTCCTGACCCAGGGATTGAACCCGGGTCTCCTGCACTGCGGATTCTTTACCATCTGAGCCATCAGGGAATCCCTCCTGGGGTATAATCACCGCTCAGATCCGCAGACTTCTTCCTGTCCTGAATCCCAGGAAAGGCCCCTTTCTCTCTTGGCACACTAAACACTATTTTTTTCCACTTCTTCAGTGGGTTTAGGTTTTCACAAAAGACAGGAAATCCATTAATTATAGACTACTGCTGCTCCCCACACCCACTCTGCAAAAAGCCCTGAAGCCAAGAAAACACTTTAAAAGGGGATGCCTTCCTTGCTGGGAAGTGGTGTTAAAAATGGAGGGAAAATGTATCAATTTATATTTCAATGAGGTTTCTTGCCACAATTCTTTTGCTGACGCTGAAAAGAGTTATTGTCATCACTTTTTTTCTTTTTACTTTTTTGGCTGCACCGCGAGGCATGTGGGATCATAACTCCCAACCAGGGACCGAACCTGCGCCCCCTGCGTTGAGAGCATGGAGCCTTCACCACCGCCGAGCAGGTCCCCCATCACCCTTTTACAGATGAGAAATACTAGACTTAAAGCTGCCTAAACCTGTATACCCACACATCTCCAGAGTGTGCCCCACTGCCTAATGTGAACTTGCCGTCTCTCCCCTGCCCTGAAATGCTAGCGTTCCTGCTCTCTCTTGGTTTCTCTTGCTCTGCATACTTTACAGGGGTCATGGGGCCCACGCGTATTATATTAACTGACACCTACATATCAGGGGTGTCGATTTTTCCTTACCTTGGGTCTCCTTCTCTGCCTGCTTCCTGATCACTTTCACGAAGATGGCTTGCTCATGCTTCTATTTCAGCCCTTATGAATTAATAACGTATTATCTCCTTGTTCCGCCAGCATCTTTCCACCTGTTCCTTTTCTGAGAATTTTGAGGTTTCGGCCCCATCATCTCCCCAGTTGCCAGAATTAAAAGCCTCTGAATTATGCTTATTATCCCTCTTTTGGTTTCTGTACTGAATCTCCTATTTACCTGTCAGGCTTCCCTGGGGGCTGGCGGCAAAGAATCTACCTGCAGTGCAGGAGACCTGGGTTCGATCCCTTGGAGAATAGAATGGCTACCCACTCCAGGATTCTTGCCTAGAGAATCCCCATAGACAGAGGAGCCTGGCGGGCTACAGTCCATGTGGTAGAAGAGTCAGACACGACTGAGTGATTAAGCACAAAGGCACACATTTTTCTGTCAACTTTTCCCCACCTTTCCACCCCCAAAGCTACTTTTATGTACCAAATATATATTTTATCTTATCTTTTAAGGAAATACTTTTTATTACATTTGTTATTAACACTATAAAACACAATTTTAACAGCCAGGAAATGTAATGCCATTGATCATATGTTATAAATAAATTAATTTGAGTTACTGTATTTTTTCATATGTAATTCAAAATTAGGTATAGATGCAAAAATGTCTTATTGCATGATAAAAATCTATGCAATACCATTTCATTACATTAAATTAAAATCATTCCTATAAGAGATTTTCCCTAAATTTTCTTTTGTTATTAATTAATTTTTATTGCTGGATAGTTGCCTTACAATATTGTATTAGCTTCTACTGCATGGAAAAATGAATCAGTCATACATATACATTAACATATATCCCCTCCCTTTTGCACCCAGAGAACGTCGTATAGAGTGAAGTAAGTCAGAAAGAGAAAAACAAATATCGTGTATTAATGCACATATGTGAAATCTAGAGAAATGGTACACATAACCTTATTGGCAAAGCAAAAATAGAGACACAGACATAGAGAACAAGTATGGATACCAAGGAAGAGCAGGGTGTCCTGAAGACTGGGATTGACATATATGCTCTGTTGATATTAAGAAACTGGATGACCACTGGGTGCGTGCTGTAGCACAGGGACTCTACTTAACCCATCCCCGAAACCGGTGAAATTGTCTTGACCTCCCTCCTTACATTCAGTAACAATAACACACTATCCTGGGTACGTCTCCAAATTGTGCTATGAACTGAAAGAAGGTGGAGCTTCCTCAGTCACAGTCCTGATTGGATTTCTCTCAATGGACTCCAAGAGCCATCAGCATGAAGCCTGAATCCTTTCAGCAAGCTCCCTTGTTACTTGAACACAGCCTGACCAGCCTAAATTTCCATCTCCGCATCCAGCTCCAAACCTAGCACGAGATGCTTCATGAAACTAATTTCCATTCCCTGACAGTGTTACAATCCCTCAGAACTCATAGTTTCGCAAGTGTTTGCTAGAACTGTCTTCTATCATTTCTCCCTGAAAGACATTTGACCAGTTCTTCGGGAGTCTTACTGCCTTGAATATCGTCACTTCTCAATGTCCCCTCCCATTTGTTCCTCTCCTCTCCCTGCCTGAAAGACACTGCGGTATGTAGTACCAGCATGGCTCTTGGAATCAGAGAGGCGCTCAAATCTTGCCTTTCCTCTCTTCATCTATATGACATTGACCAACTTAGTCTAATTTTTCTCAGCTATAAAATGTGGGGTTTAGAAAGTATGTCAGAGCTGTTATGATAGTGAAAAACATTACACAGGTAAGATCACTAGCTCATAGTCTGGCGTATAGTAGCTGCTGCTGCTGCTGCCGCTAAGTCACGTCAGTCGTGTCCGACTCTGTGAGACCCCATAGACGGCAGCCCACCAGGCTCCCCCATCCCTGGGATTCTCCAGGCAAGAACACTGGAGTGGGTTGCCATTTCCTTCTCCAATGCATGAAAGTGAACTGAACGTTAAGTCACTCAGTTGTGTCCGAGTCTTCGAGATCCCATGGACTGTAGCCTACCAGGCTATAAATGCTAATTTCCATATTAAGGTAGAATTGGTCTTCATTATTGTTCTCACTAAAGTCATTTTACATTGTGACTATATTTTAACACATATGTATGATCCCATATGGGATTCCCAGGGGGTGCTAGTGGTAAAGAACATGCTTGCCAATACAGGAGACATAAGAGACCTGGGTTTGACCCTGGGTAGGGAAGAGCCCCCGCAGGAGGGCACGGCAACCCCCTCCAGTGTTCTTGCCTGGAGAATCCCATGATCAGAGGAGCCTGGGGGGCTACAGTCCACGGGGTCACGGAGAGTCAGACAGGACTGAAGTCACTTAGCATGCATGAGCATGACCCAATATAGCAAAAGACTTTTAAAGTTAAAATCCTTGTTAGGCATTTTTGAATAAGAACACTGCCAAGTGTCTCAAGTATTCAGTTGAACATTAATAGCACCTGAGTTTCCACCTAAAGGCAGGAAGAGAACCCCATGAAGGATTAGGGGGAACAGAGCGCAGAGCTCACACAGGGGTTGGAGCTGGGCCTGCTCCCAAGAGCCGGACGGCAAAGCTTCACAGGGCCGGGGCACCACGTCCACCTTGCCATTCCATCTGAAACTAGACGCCCTGCCAGGGGTGGGGACATGCAGGGGACAGGAGGGAGCAAGGACAGACGCTTCCTAGAAATGCAACCCAGGTAGGAGCTCCTGCCGCTCCTGGTGAGCCTCTCTCGGCGCCCTGCTCACCCCAGCCTCCAAACTCAAACAGCTCAATCTTGTTCCTCAAGGCCCCGGACAATCCCTCCCCTCATGGGAGAATTCCTGTCGCCTTTACCACTTCCTACCCACAAGGCGGCCCAGCCTGACTCAGCAAAGAGCTAGAGAGAGACAGCTGGAGGGAGGAACATCCTCAGTCTGCAGCAGCCCTTCCCAAAACAAGACGGAACGGCCCTGAATCTGGGCAAACCCAGTGGACACCAAACCTTGCTTTTGTGCAGAGATTTTTTTTTTAAAGTCAACTCTCTTCAAAACAATTCAGAATGTTTTTACCCTTGAGAAACTATGTGGCCACTTTCCTGGTTTACTCTGTTCACAGTGAGCTCCTTTTAGAGAGGCAGTTTCTGAACCTATGGGCTAAAACAGGACCACCATGCTAGCAAGCAGTTGGCAACTAGCTCAATGAAAGCATGAATGGACCAAGGTCTCAAAATAAAAAAAAAATTAAAAAATACCCCCAACTTAAAATAATCTTCCAGACCTCATTTTAATAGAGTCCCTGTCCATTCAGAGACTTTCATAAATAACCCCCCAATTAATGACATGTGTTTATCGGCAAAACCGCTCACCTGAAATACACAGTGGTTGGTATGCAGTTTATTTATGAGAAAGAAAGATTTGACCTAAGGATTAAAAATAGAGGAGCAGTACTCAACTAAATTTGCTAACTGCTCACCCCCAAAGCCTCAGGTATAGTCTATTTTGAGAAGAGTTCAATCTGAGGTGAAGTGCAAGTCTAGCTATGCAAGGAGCTAGCAAATAGTTCTTAAAAATGGAATGACCCTTCTATCTTGCAATGCTGCTGTTAGGAGTATTAGTGCAGAATTATTGCACCTAAGTCTGAATTTGGCGATAAGGAGTTCATGATCTGAGCCGCAGTCAGCTCCTGGTCTTGTTTTTGCTGACTGTATAGAGCTTCTCCATCTTTGGCTGCAAAGAATATAATCAGTCTGATTTCTGCATTGATCATCTGGTGATGTCCATGTGTAGAGTCTTCTCTTGTGTTGTTGGAAGAGGGTGTTTGCTTTGACCAGTGCATTCTCTTGGTAGAACTCTTTTAGCCTTTGCCCTGCTTCATTCTGTACTCCAAGGCCAAATTTGCCTGTTACTCCAGGTGTTTCTTGACTTCCTACTTTTGCATTCCAGTCCCCTATAATGAAAAGGACATCTTTTTTGAGTGTTAGTTCTAGAAGGTCTTGTAGGTCTTCATAGAACCGTTCAACTTCAGCTTCTTCAGCGTTACCGGTCGGGGCATAGACTTGGATTTCCGTGATATTGCATGGTTTGCCTTGGAAATGAACAGAGATTATTCTGTCATTTTTGAGACTGCATCCAAGTACTGCATTTAAGACTCTCCAACCAGTCCATCCTAAAGGAGATCAGTCCTGAATATTCACTGGAAGGACTGATGTTGAAACTGAAACTCCAATACTTCGGTCACCTGCTGCAAAGAGCTGACTCATTGGAAAAGACCCTGATGCTGGGAAAGATTGAGGTCAGGAGGAGAAGGAGATGATAGAGGATGAGATGGTTGGATGGCATCACCAAATCGATGGACATGGGTTTGGGTGGACTCTGGGTGTTGGTGATGGACAGGGAGGCCTGGTGTGCTGCGGTTCATGGGGTCGAAAAGAGTCAGACACGACTGAGCAACTGAACTTACTGACTGACGGATTGCACCTAACTGGGTGGACTCTCTAGTATCAGTTGCATTTTGTGGAATGAGATTGAGAGGAGGCTATATAATTATGGCATATCCAGGCCAATACACTGAAATCTTAAATGGAACCCTGTCATACCTTGGCCAGTGACTTCTCAATTATTTTCCATTGCACTTAGATGCCTCAGTGGTGCTCACAAGGATCTTCTGACCTGTTCCCTAACAACCCCACCTCTGTGTCTGGGCACATCTGTTTTCTTTCAGACCCTCACACATGCCAAAGTCTTTCTTACCCCTAGTCCTCGTGTTGCAGGAAGGGGGACCCCTCCCCCACCCCCGGGCCTGACAGTGGACTCCTGTCTAACACTCAGAAATGAATTTTCCAAGGAGACACACACTGACCAAGCAAAAGATTTATTGGGAAGGGGCACCCGGGTGGAGAACAGCAGGATGATAGAACCAGGAGAACTGCTCTGCCCTCAGTCTTGCAGACAAGGGTTTTACGGGACTGGGGGTAGTTTCTGGTTGTCTTTGGCCAGTCATTCTGACTCAGCATCCTTCCTGGTGGCAGGTGCGTTTTTCATCCTTCTCATGGATTCCAGGGAGAAGGACTCTGGAAGGCTGATCGACTTCTCCCTGTTTGGGCCTCTCCTAAAGTCTGTAGGCTGACTTCTCGGGGCAGGACCGTATCCCTTATCAGCCTTTCCTCTTTCGAGACCTCTCAGGCAAAAGCACCGGGCTGAGGCGTGTACTTCCGGGTCGCGAATTTCCCCAGTCCCTGGGCAGGCTCTTCCTTATTTCTGCTCTTGAGGCAGCTTTTCTCATCCTCACATGTTGGCTGTACTGTCATCGAAGCTGCTTCTCTTTCCACTCCCTTGCCCCTCAGCACCTGTTTAATTCTCTCACTGTGCGTATCACAACGAAGCCCTGCGGTTTTTGAATGGCTCTTGTTTTCCACTAAAGTACAAATTCTGTGAAGGAACCATGTTTATCTTATTCAGTTTCATCCTCAACAGCAAGTATAGGTACTGGCATGTAGTAGATGATGAATTAATCATGACATGATACTAAATAGTGAGTGATATCCCAATTCAGTTCTACCACACTCCTGTTACGAAAACCAGATTTGTTTTGCCTGATGGGCGCAGGTTAAAACGCTGAGGCACCGACTTTTACAGCAGAGAGATTATTTATTTGAAAGGCAACCAAGTGAAGAGACACGTCAGGTCAGATCCATCTCCCAGAAGACAAGAAGCTTGGGGTGTTTATGGGATAAAAAACAGAAGAGGCAGGGTGGTCTGGGGCTTGGGGAGCAGGAAGATCACAGGGAGAGGTGATGGGAGAAGGTACAGTAGTCATCGTCCTCTGTGCAGGTGTGACTAAGCGACAGGCCTCTGCACATTCAAAACCCAGAGGCACACAGCACGACCTGCAGGGGGAACTTCCGGCTCTTTGAGGTCAGAAGGTCGCTGAGAGTGGGTGTTTGCGCGTGCCCAGTTGGAGGGTTGGGAGTCCTATCCAGTCTTAACCAGCTCAGCTCAAATTAGACACAGCTGACTCCAAGTTCCTGGGAAACAGACTAGGCAAACATCTTATTATTTAGGCTACATGCCACTTGGAGGACATGCAAGTGTTTTTGTAGATGACCTTGATTTGTCAAGGCAGGTGAAATGGATTTGACTAATGATTACCTATGGCTTCGCTCCCACCCTATTTACCCCAAACTCCAAAGCCCAATTCCAGCCTTGCCCACCCCCACCTTCACCTCTTCCCTTTTCCATAACATCTTCCCTGAGCGTACGAAGGGCCAGAGACGTGCATGGAACACAGCAGATGCTGGACAAATACAGCTGTCTTCAGTATTACCACAGCACTTCTTCCAGTGTATTCCTGTAGCTGTGTTTCCCAAACATCAGTTTTTCTCATACCACTTCCATGATTTTTCCCATATCCCCACTGTCCATATACCATCTGTCCTGCTTTTGTTATGTACTTTTTAACACAGTGTCTTCCTTAAGAAAAAAAAATGTTTTTAATATTTATTTCTTTGGCTGCCCCAGGTCTTAACTGGCATGCAGGATCTGTGACCTTCGTTGGGGCGTGTGGTATCTAATCTTTTAGTTTGGGCATGTAGGATCTAGTGCCCCGACCAGGATCGAATGCAGGCCCTCTGCATTGGGAACACAGAGTCTTAGCCAGTGGACCACGAGGGAAGTTCCCTTAAGCAAATTTATTTTTAAAGGAAAATTTAACGTGCTATTCTTTGTGTTTTTTTGTTTTTTTTTTTTGAGAAGATTATTAACTGTTAGAAATATGGCAGTACTGAGATGCCCCTTTATCCATAACACAATCAGAAGGACAGAAAATCTCTGAATGACTTCCTCACTTTGTGCTTCATTATTACTTATGGCCACAATTGGGTCCATCTATCAATCAAACCCTTCCGTCATATTGCGTTATTCTAACACTGTTCACTTAGCATTCATTATTCTCTACCTTGATTAGTTAAATACACTTTCATGCCTATATATCATCTCAGTGTCTTATTTCTCTTTATATCCTTCCTGGTTCTTAGGTTGATACTTATACAGAATATATGCTTAGTACACTCTCAGCTAAGTCCAATAAAAGCTGTGAAACAACTTGATCAAAAGAACCTGTTCCTCCAATGTTCAAAATATTTTTAAAAATAGATAGGTGAGACAGGATATTCAGGGGTTCTGGTTCCCTTCTCCCTCTGTCCTTCTGATCTCCCACAGATATGTTATCAATACATCCTCTACCTCATTCAAACCACCATGGTGGTGGACCATTAAGGATGTCCCTTTGTCTATGTAAACTATATCCAACTGGGAAGAGGGCCCAATACAAGAAATGTATCCTTTTCATGCATGAAATACACTAGAAGCAAACCCTCTAATTTATATGAAACAAAGACCAAATAAAACCAGAAAAAAAAAAACTGAATGTGTGATTTATTATATTTAAGATTGGTCTATATTGGTCTATAAGGTTTAAATGTCTGTCATAATTAACAATAAATGAATGCAACTTTACAAAATCAGTATTTTAACACAGTACGGGACTAAATGTGGCAACTGTGCACTGGAAGATTGAGATTTCCTCAATGCAAATATGGAATATGCAGCACCATTTAGAAGCTTCCACTAAAAATGCAAGCTGCAGTAATTATTACAAGCTCTACTCAAAACACAGGACTACCTAAATCAAGCATTAGAGGAAAACAGTGGAGTCATTCAGGCGTAAGATGTCAGATTTGGTACAGGATTAAAATACTAGCATTTTTTAAAAAATGTCCTGGTTTCAAATTAATAAATACAAAAACAATATAAAAATATACACCAGTTGATAAGCCTGCAGCGCAGAGGGCCGGAAGGCTAGATCTCGCTTTCATACGTCTGCAGGTACGTCTTTAGGGTCAGAATTTCCGGGTAGCTGCGGCTGGTCTTGCGAAAGAAGTCCAAGCTGGTGAGATGCTCGATGTCCCGCACCCGCGCTGTGTGCATCTTGAGAAGCTCTTCTACCCATTTCGACTCGTCCTCTGAGCTCTGCCACGGAAAAGAAAGACAATCAGAGTCAGAATTTTCCAAAGGCGTTTGTCCAAACGCTGCGTTTGGTCCAAGTCCACACACGACCTCTGCGAACTCCTGCACCCAAAGCCAAGGTGTTTTCTTCCCCCTTGGGTTCCCCACGGCTCCCACATCCCCGCCACAATGCACCGCAAATACCGGCCCTCGGCTGGAAACATTTTCAGCGGCGATTAGCTGGACCGAATAAAAGCGAGGTGTGGTGCAAGAGGGCATTTGACTCAGTGGGTCCTCAGAACAGAAATCAAGATCGGGAGAGTGCAAGGCCCCGTAGCAATCAGTCATTTGTCTCTCTGCCCCGAGGTTGAATTGCACCGAGAAGCTGAGCGCAGGAGGACGGCAGTGCCTCGGCCTCCCCCGGGGGTGCAGAGCTTGTGCGCAGGGAGCGCACACGATGTGTGTGCGCCCCCTGGAGCTTCTGAAGAACATGCTAGATCGATGACGTCACCTATTAGACTGCAACGGACTGACATTGGAATGAGTTTGACTCAACTTATATCAACTGAGCCGCCCAGTGGGTACACCTGGCACTTTGGGGCCCAAGAGGCCGGGGTTGGAAATGCAGTTCTTCCGCTTCCTGCCTGGGAGACCTCGCTCAAGCGCTCTGACCCCTCTCGGCCTCGGTTTCTTCACTGGTACACAAGACGAAGAACGAAGAACGCTTACTGCAGCTCCGGGTCAGGAGGAAGGACAGGGAGGAGGAGGGAGGTGAGAGTGAAAAAACCATCACGGGTGTTCCCAGGATGGGAAGAAAGGAAATCTCTTTCTGTCTTCACCGCTTACCAAGAGTCGCCTCATTGGCCCAAACTCGAGGTGAAAGACATTTAAATGTCTCACACTAATTTATTTCACATCTAAGGAGAAATGAAAAAAAGTAGTGCCAGGACGTCCCTAGTGGTCCTGTGGCTAAGACTCTGTGCTTCCAGAGCAGGGGGCTCAGGTTCGATCCCTGGTCAGGGAACCGGATCCCACATGCCACAACTGAGACCCGGTGCAGCCAAATGAATCAATAATTAATTAGCAAAAAAAGAAGAAAGAAAAATGCCAACAAAGCATTATTTTAAAAATCCTTTTAAAAAATATTTTTTACTTTTGAGGGAAGTTGAGAGGAAGAATGAGATCTGAGAACCTTGAGAATGTGGGGAAATGTCTACCTTTAGAGAAGAGAGGGGGCAAGAGGGTCTTTGCAAATAATCTCATTCCCAAATTGCCACGGCTGCCAAGAGTCTTTCTACAAGTTGAAGGGCAGCTGCATGTCCCAGGACTGAGACAGCTCAGGCATGCCTTCGCTGGAGTCTTCCACCGCAAGCGGTCTCCGTGAGCTACACCAAAGCCCAAGAACCTGCACTGAGTTTTCTCGGAAAGCTCCAACCCACATGGGCCTGGACGCGGAGCTCTGGCAGCTTGTGCCAGTGCTAAATACGTCCAGGAGGGTGTTGGTTCAGGAAACTGATGCCTGGCCATCCCCATCAGAAGGAAGAAACAGGAAGAAATTGCTTTGGAGGCTGGGGGAAATAAGGATTTTAACCCTCCACGCCCCACCCTCCTCACCCAGGCTGACCAAGATCTTTGCGATTCATAGGAAAGGAGAGGCCTAAATATAACTCTGCCCACAACGGTACTGACCAGTCCTCAGTGTGACCATATATAATTAACGAAGTAGGAGGTCTCCAAATGGGTCGGGACCCCCTCAGAGTAAGCAGAGTAAGCACGAAGAGATATTTTGGGAGAATTTTCATATTCGACTCATTCATTTGATTTTTCAATGGTCAGTAAGTGTAATGTTTCCTTTGTAAACGCAGTCTTTTGCATGTGTGGACAAGGGGTGAAAAGGTTTTTCCTAATTTAAATAATGGCCAGCTGGGATTATAAGAATTTGGGGAAAAAATCTGTCTTTTGCTATTTCTTTCCTAGGGAAGTGATTTGCCAATTTCATCTGAGAGGCATTCTCCTTTGGTTCTCACAGGCTAAAATCCAGCCTCCAATTAGTCAAAATACTGGGCTACACTACAAGGAAGAAAATGACTTCTGCCTCTTGCTAGCTGGCAACCCACTGAAGTATTTGCTGCAGGAGACTCTAGTATGAAACGCAAAACTAATAAAAGTCAAATAAAAGTTCAAGTGACCCAAGAGAGAAAAAGAAAAACTTTAAAAATAAATAACTTTACACATTAATGCAAATGAAAGCACAATCCAGGGACTGGCTTAGTGTTTGTTTTGTTTTGATTTTGTTTTTGCTATGGGCATTTATCCTTCACCTGCCTTCCTCCCAAATGAGCTTGTGAATTCAAGTCCCAGCAGTTTTAAGATGGCCCTTAAAGTAAGGATGTAATTCAACATGACACGTGCACTCAATGCTCATTGCAGCACTATTTACAAAACCCAGCTCATGGGAACAACCTAAGTGTCCATTAACAGAGGAATGGAAAAAAAAGATGTGGTATGTATATACAATGGGATATAACTCAGTCATAAAAAAGAATGACATTGGGTTATTTGTAGAGATGTGGATGGACCTAGAGTCTGTCATACAGAGTGAAGTCAGAAAGAGAAAAACAAATACTGTCTATTAATGCATATATGTGGGATCTAGAAAAATGGTACAGAGGAACCTATTTCCAGGGCAAGAATAGAGATGAAGATATAGAGAAGGGACATGTGGACCTGGTTGGGGGCACACAGGGGAGGGCGGGACGAACTGGCAGGTTGGGACTGACATATATACACTAGCATGTGTAAAGTAGGTAGCTAGTGGGGACCTGCTATAAAGTCCAGGGAGCACAGCTCAGTGCTCTGGGATGACCTGGAAGGGTTGGATGGACAGGAGGGATGGTCCAAGAGGGAGGGTATATAATATGTACAGTTGGTTAATTTCATTGTACAACAGAAACTAACAGCATTGTAAAGCAATTATACTCCAATTTAAAAAAATAAAAGAAAGCACAGACAGTGTCTATGTGGCAGGGGGTTCTTCAGGAAGAAGCATGCTGACCATAAGCACTACAAGAAATACTGCTAAGCTCTGGGCAGAGAGGAAGACGTGAGGACATCAGTGGACATCGTCAGACAGAACACTGGGATGAATAAAAACTGCCTTTGAGCTGAGTTCAGAACAATGTTTTCAAGCTCCCCCCCCATCACCAGATTCCCCAAATGACAGGAAAACGTGAACACCTTTCCCCCAAGAACTTAGGTGTCTCTTAAATGGCTTAAGTCTGAAATATCTTTGTAGTCTCTGCCTTGTCTTAAACATGTATGACAATTTTGAATTTCACCCCATAAAATATGTGTTTACTTTTTAGCAAAAATGTTACCTCCCCACAACAAAATTTCAGTAAAACTGAAGTTCAGATCCAGAGGTATTACACTGCCCCCCCACCCTGGTACACCATTAACTACTCCTGTGGGTGTAGATGATCAGAATTGAGAAGGTCAAGCCAATCAGTTGAGGATAGCTCCTCTCTCACTTGAGGCACCCTTGCTTCTCCACCTCCCATCCAGTTATTTCTAAGATCTTATTGATCCCTGTAATACAATATTGCTGCCTTCCACCTTCCTTTAGAAATTTCCAAGACCACACCCCAGTTCAAGTTCTGTTACCTCAATCCTAGGAATCCCGCCAAAGCCCTTTAAGGACCATGCTTAATCTTCTCCAATTCTAATTTATCTCCCAAAACAGAGGCCAAAATATTGCTCTTATGTCTAAGCATTTTTTGTGGTTATCTTTGTGGCTCAGCTGGTAAAGAATCAGTCTGCAATGCAGGAGACCTGGGTTGGGAAGATCCCCTGGAAAAGTGAAAGGCTACCCACTCCAGTATTCTGGCCTGGAGAATCCCATGGACTATACAGTCCATGGGTCGCAAAGAGTGGGACATGACTGAGTGACTTTCACTTCACTAATGTCAATGCAAATAAGTGCTAAGGCTCCAAGCTTCCACTATAGAAATCTGGTAGATTCAAAAGAGGATGGGCTTTTGAAAACAGAGGTCTTGAATTTAAAGTTCTGTTCTTCTACTGACTAGGTAGAAGGTAACCAGATAACCATGCTTTTCCTTTATGAGCTATAGGTTCCTCAAAAGCTAATAAAAGGGGAGGGGGAGGGGGTCATACGTACCTGCCTAATAGGGTAATAAGATGATGAGAAATAATATAAGAGACAAGACTGCACAATACTGGATGGTTAACATGGACTCAATCAATGGTAACAACTACTACTATTGGCTGCTATGGCTATTTTTATTTTACTTTAATTATTATTATTTTTGGCCTCATGAAATGTGGGATCTTAGTTCCCCAACCAGGGATGAAAACCAGGCCGCCTGCCTTGGAAACACAGAGTTTTAACCATTAGACCACCAGGGAAGGCCTGACGACTTTTATTTCAAATTTGATTTTACACAATTTTAAAACCTTATCTCCCACAATGATCTTCATTTCCAATATTCTGAGCAAACTTATAACTTTTTTTAAGCCATATTTAAAATTTCTATTTTTTCCTGCATCCATTGTTTTTTGTTTCAGATGGTCATAGCCTCAATCTTCACCTGTAATTGAAGACCTAGCCTCAAAACTGCCCTGTCCACAAAGCTGAAAATCTGTCTTGAAGCTATTCTTAAGGCTCTTTGCCTTTTAGTGAAAAGCAATTTCTGTGCTTGTTTCATTTGCTCTCGCCTGGAAGCCTGCCTGGAGGAGCGACTATGTTAAACACAGCATCGTTTCTCCCAGGGTACCTTACCTAAATAATTAAGGAATTTAAGCACCGCTTGTTGACTAAAAATTTTCTCCTGGAGATTTTCTCTCTGATCCTTCTATTCTATAAACAGAAGCATAGAGACTATTCTAAAATCAACTCTGAAGCACCAGGTTTCCATCACATTAAAGAGACCTGGAGTGGTCACGTGATTTGCCCCCAAGCGCAGCATTAGACCAGAGCTGGGAGCACACAGCATGACTCCTGTCTGCCTTCCTGGGCCTTCTGCATCCTGCCGCCCTGCTTTCATGTTGGAATAAGTGAATCGAGTCATCTGTGCTCTTTAAGAATGGGGTGACCTGTTATACCTGCCCTTACAACTAGTAGTAAATCAAAGTCTGATGTGTAGAGCATATATTCCTGTGTGTTTGTGTCTATATTTAAAATGGATAACCAACAAATTCCTACTGTATAGCACAGGGAACTCTGCTCAGTGTTACGTGGCAGCCTAGATGGTAGGGAAATTTGGGGGAAAACGGGGGTATATATATATCCCCAAATGAATCCCTTTGCCCGTCACCTGAAACTTTCACAACATTTCTTAATTAGCTATTGTTGTTGTCATTTTAGTCACTAAGTTGTGTCTCTCTTCGACCCCATGCACTGTAACCCACCAGGATCCCCTGTCCATGGGATTCTCCAGGCAAGAATACTGGAGTGGGTTGCCATTTCCTTCTCCAGAGTGATTGGCTATACTCCAATATAAAAAAAGTTTTAAAAGTTTTTATTAATGAAATTTTCAAACATCCACAAAAGTAGAGCAAATGATATAATGAGCTCCTGGGAGCTCTTCCCTCATTTCAGTAACTACCAACGTTGTGCTACTTTTCACTGTTTTAAAATATATTTGTCTTGTGCAAAACTGAAGACATTTGAGCACTTTTATCATTTGTCAAGAGCAAACACTGAAACAGAACTATATTAAATGCACAATACCCTTACATTGAAAAATAAAAAGCCATTAGGACACAGAGTTCCCAAGTGTTAGGCAGTTTTGTTGGGTCCCTTCCAAAGACTCAACTTGTGTATACCCATTTGTATAGTCCAAATGTTTTATAAGTGTGTTCTAGTTCAAGGGTGGGGATATAATTTAAGACACAAAGATGAATTCTGTCAGCAAATCCCAAAGGACGCTGCTTTTATAACAGTACATTTTTTTAATTTTCAAAATTAAAATATCAACATCACTAGCAACACCACGTTTACTGTGTAAAGTTCAAATTTTCTTTGCTTGCTCTATTTGTTCTTGAACTGTATCCCATGAAGGGAGTGTGGTCAGAGTGCATGTGTGCTAAGTTGCTGCAGCTGTATCTGACTCTTTGCAACCCTACGGACTGTAGCCCTCCAGGCTCTGTCGTCCATGGGGTTCTCCAGGCAGGAATACTGGAGTGGGTTGCCGTACCCTCCTCCAGGGGATTTTCCTAACCCAGGGATCAACTCTGCATCTCTTATGTCTCCTGCATTGGCAGGCAGGTTCTTTACCACGAGCACCACGTGGGAAGCCCTAAGGTCGGAGTGCATATACATAATTTATTTGAATTCTTTTCTCTGTGCAGTTATGCTATACACTTGATGCACAGTCATTTATCTTGTTTTATTTAATAGGTGTACATATAGCTGATTCACTTCATTGTGTAGTGGAAACCAACACAACATTGTAAAGCAACTATATTCCAATTACAAAATAATAACAGAAGGAGAAGGTGGGATGCTTTGAGAGAATAGCACTGAAACATATACATTACCAAACGTAAAACAGATCGCCAGAGGGAGTGTGATGTGTGATGCAGGGCACCGGAAGCCGGGGCTCTGTGACCACCTGGAGGGGTGAGGTGGGAGGGGACAGCTGTGTGCTTAGGGCCGGCTCACACTGACACACGGAAGCAACATCACAACACTGTAAAGCAATGATCCTCCAACTAAAACTAAACAAGTTCCCCTTCGGCCTTACAAATAGGGTGAAAATATGCCCCTCATTTAAGCATGGCTCATCCCTGTTGTCTGTAGTTGTTATTTCATAGTATCCTCCCTTCACTTCCAGAAATGTTCTGGTTTGGATAATAATAATATTGATAATAATAAATACCTGTGTACTTACTGAACAGAACCTAAAAAAGATAAACAAGTAAATTTTAAAAAGAAATAATAACAAAATAGAAAGGCTTTTAAAGCAATGAAAGTGGAGCACGATATACGGGTGAGATAAAGGAGCGCGGGGCGGAAGCGGAAGCGGAAGCCTCGAGGGCCGCCATGCCTGCACTCACGTTGCAGCTCTCGTCGTTGTCGGGCCTGTGGGGCAGCACGAAGGCGGACACGGAGAGCGGCCCGTCGCAGCGGTCGGCGGGCTGCGTGAAGTCCAGGCAGCTGGTGAGGATGCTGTAGTAGTGGGTGGGCACGGGGACGGAGCTGCCCTCCACGTACCTGGCACGGGGAGGCAAGACGCGTTAGGGCTGACGGACAGCGCTTAGCCAAGTGTGGTCAGTGAACGCTGCCCCAGCGACTGCAAGGAGATTCCTCTCAGGGGAGTCTCTTTCTCACTTACAAGCGTTAACCCACTACTCTGTCTTTGAATATAATGTTTTCAATGCCCGAAATCTTTCTCTAAACCTGGAAGAGCAGAAAAGATACTGGAGACAAAGAAAAACCGCCTGAACCCAGACGCAGAGGCTGGACACAATGGCAGGTCAACGGAGTAGAAATGGAAGTCGGGAAGAGTCAGTAAGCGCCGCAGTGGGAGGGCGCCAGAGGTGTGGAGTTTGGACAGTGAGGCTCCACTGAAAGCTTCCGTGCTTGGGAGCACCACTGTGAGATCCACATTTCAGGAGAGTAACTCTCATAGATTTGTATCAAATGGGCCAGAGGCAGAAAACACAGGAGCTAAGAAAAGAATAGCCCTTTCAAGCCACAGTGAGGTCCTGAACTTGGTACAGAGAACTCATTTACTGAAGAAGATTCTAAGGACTGAGTGCTAAGTGTAAATAATCTTTTCCGGTAGACCATAGCATAGGAAGTGATAATTCCTTACTTAGTTTTCTCTTGTCTTCATTTTTATCATTTTCAAAATACTGAAATTACGATTAAGCTGATAATATAATTTGAGCTTAAAACTATAACAATAACCATTAATAAATGTGTGAGTAAGATAAAATTTCACTTATGGATGACTGGAAAGGCAGTAAGATCTATTTTATTACTTATCTATATGAAAAAAATTAACATTTTTGTCTAATTAACTATAAATCACAATTAAACCCTCTCATATTTTGTGTTACTCTCTGTTTCATACATGTATAAAATTAAATGATGATTATGAATTTGTTGTATTTATGTCTTCTTGCCTTCTCCACCAGACTGTAAGTTCCTCATGAATAGAGTATGCCTAATTCTTTTATATCCCTAATAGCACCAGAGAGGGACAGAAACGAGGTTTGATCAAAGTTTATGTGCAATTTCCTATTGAGATGTACTGACTCAGAAAACCTAAGGAATTTTAAAAGTTCCCCTCCCACCAAAATAAGGGAAACAAGGGAAAATTATTATATTCCCAGAAGAGTTATTAAAGAATAAATGAAAAAGATTTAATCTTTTGATACATATTCTTTTATGGAGCTGAAAGTACATTTATTTACCACAAATTCCTGTTTCTTTCAACTATCAATGCCATGTTTAATAAAAGGTCCAAAAGAACTGAAGAATTCACAAAGAGATTCAAAGAAGAACAGGGTTAAGAGGTATCAGCTCTTCTCTAGTACATGAATATTTGAAAAATATTCTTGAGTGAGATCTTGGAATTTAAAAGCTTACTGTTTGATTTTGTCTTGTGTGTCATGTAAGCCATCGTAGTCATAGTCAAAAATTGGTCCACTTATCACGTTAACTCCATTTCTTTCTGAAGCATATTTCTTCACCAGAACCCTTTGGAAATAATTCCAGATGCCTGTGCAAAGACAAAATCAGTTCTTCGTGAACAAAACTCCTTGCTTTGGCCGAATTCTCTCTAGGGTGTGTTAAACAAGACACATATCACAAGTTAAGAGACAGTAGAGCTGTTGTGATTCTTGAGAAGCCATCGTAAAGCATTAGCTGTGTGTGTGTCATTTATGCGCCAGAAAAGAGAAAGACATGGAGACATTCATTGGTAGAGGAGTTTAACCTGGGTGAACTGTCAGGGAAGCCTTTGCAGATGAAGTGGTTATTAGGCTGAGATCTGAAGGGGATTTTTCTGAGCAAAGAGGTGGAGACAGAACATTCCAGGAAGACAGAATAGCTGTGCAACGGAGAAAGTATAGTGTTTGTGAAAAACTGCAAAAAGGCCTTAATCTACTTTTTTTCCTTTCATGATGTCATAGATAGACTCATTCCCAAGTTTATGTCTCTAGCCCTAACCTTTCCATGTGGTTCCAGACATACTATCCAACCACCCATCTCACGGTACATTTGAAGACCTCATAATCATATCTAACAAAAAATTATTCAAACAGAATTCTTAATTCTCCTTCTCACTCCAGTTCCAACTCTTGGCTTCTCCATCACCGTCAGTGGCATTCGCTCTCGGATGTTTGGGTCAAAATCCTAGGATTCACCCCGGACTTGTCTGCTCTCCTCATACACATGTGGCAAAGTCCTGGCAGTGAGACCTCCAAAACACAGCCCAGTCTTCTAAAGCTGACCACTCCTCACCATTCTCACTGTGTCTATGCTGATCTAAGTCACCATCTTCTCTTGCAATGAGCTGCCACAAAAGACTACTTCCTGGGCCCCCTGGGAGAAACTCTTCCTTCTGTGTAGCTCAGGAGTCCCCAACCTCCAGATCCAATGCCCGATGATCTGATGTGGAGCTGATGTCATACCAGAAATAAAGCGCCCAATATGTGTAATGCACTTGAATCATCCCCAAACCATCCCCTTCCCATCACGGAAAAATTGTCTTCCACGAAACTGGTCCCTGGTGCCAACAAGGCTGGGAACCGCGGGCTGTATGCGGCGGTTCTCTCTGGAGCAGCCAGACGGATCCTCTCACACCATGAATCAGAGAGTGACTCACACTCCCCAGCACCCTTTTCTCATACTCCAGATGATTTCTCCCATAATTAGAACAAAACCCCAACTGTCCACCGTGGCCCCTGCCTCCCTCCGTGACTCTCCTTCCCATTCCGCATCCCCCCCAGCTACCGGCTTTCTTCTGCCCCTCTACTTGCTGAACGCGCTTCAGAGTAAGGTGCTGCACATGCTCCTCCCTCTGTCTGGAAAACTCGCCCTTGATCTGTGATTCCCGGCTGTCTCCTCCACGGTTCACTTCTCAGTTTCACAGTCACACTCTAGAGAAGACTTCCCTGTCCAGGCTAGCTCCAGTTCCATGACAGTAGATCGCGGGGGAAGGACAGGGGTGGAAGGGAAAAGGCAAGACGGGAAACGCAAACCAGAGAAGTTGGCTCCAAAATGTTAGATGTGACTTACCGCGCTCGACGCTATTGGTTTGGTCAAAGAACTCGTTCAGGTTTTTCTGTACGATGTGATTGAAAAACTCAAACGAATTTTTTGGCCAACCCAATACATGGGGGTTACGAGGTTCAGGCTGTTATCATTTCTTACCTCTTCTAATTAAAAAATACTTGGGCATTTTTCCCACGGGGTTTCAACTGCTGATGATCCTCTATTCTAAGCGAGAAGGACAGAGCAGGCCACCAGAGCCAAAATACCACGGATAATTATTTGCAATAAAGGAGGGAGGACAGTGGGGGAGAAGTCCAAATGTTAACTTAAGCATAAAAATTGGAGAGGCACAGAAGGAAAGAAATAACAATGGGAACAGTCCAAAGGCCAAACCCACAGAAATGTGGCCTGTGAAAAAACCATTCCCTGCTGAAGAACAGCGGGCCCTCTGTGAAGGGCCTTTGGCCACATCAGCCTCAGGGTGGGACGGTGTGTGTGTTTCCTTTATTGCTGCTTGGTCAAAAAGGCATCAGCAAAGAATAAAGAAATCCAGGAAACCCAGATTTGTGGAAACTCAATGAAGCTGCATTCCATGTAATATTATGACAAATGGATTTACATGAGTTTATGAAACATTTCTCCACTGGGCCCGAGAACAAGCCAGGAAACCTCCTCTTAAAAGCATACTTTAAATTTTCACTCATATGCAACAGAGTCTACCTTTGAATAAGCCCTTATTTACTAACTGAGGACATCAAATAAACATTTTTTTTTCTCTAAACCATGTTGGCCATTTCACCGATGTCAAGTTGAGGAGGCATGGCCCTGTAGATGACACTTCACCACCTCATGTTTCGGTTTTGACATTTTATTTTAGTCCTGAGAGTCATGTAACACAGCCCAATGCTCCTTTACTAAGTGAAATTATGTAGAAATGTTTCCTTTCCCACCTTTCCTAGAAGCATCAAGGTCTGCTTGCTATAAATGAAATAAAGGGAGGTCAAGTCTACTCCATAATGCCTTCTCTATCTTTGAAGACATGGATGGGTGGATGGATGGATGGATGTACAGTAGATGGAAGGAAGATGGATGGATGGATGGATGGATGGGTGGGTGGAAGGAAAATGAATGAATAGATGGATGGATGGAAGGGCAAATGAATAAATTCTTTGTTATCAGAAATAGAAAATGGATTATTTTGTTCACTGGACAATTAAGTTACAAACCCATATAAGCCATAGAAGTCATGCATTCAAATCTTATAATTTTACAAATGAGAGGCTAAATGGCATTTCTGTGATCACATAGGCAGTGGTCACACTCCAGGGACCAGAACTCATTTTGGGAGCCAGAGCTCACCATGATTATACCATTCATTTCATCACTATCACCCACAAATATTTATATCATATAGAAAGAGATTATGAGTGTATATAATTTACTTAGCCCTAAAACCAACTGAATTTATACTCTGATGATTCAGAAGACTCATTAAGGTCTTGCTAGGTTTCAGGATCAATATTCAGAATACATCATCACCATTCCCCTAAAGGAAGGGCTGTTCGTGGCTTTTACTGTAACATTCAGTAAATAAATACAGATGATGTTAAATGTTAGGTAGCATCCAAAATACAAAGACTCTTTAAGCCACTGATAGAGTGAGCACTGAAATGGGAAGAACAACAGATTAGAAGCACAAACTTGGTTTAGCTCAGCTTCTACCATTCATGACCAGAGTCACTTCTTGTGACTTCAATTTCTTAATTATAAACAAGGGATAAATAAAAATCACCAAGCTCCCTCACAGATTCATAATTTGGATTAGCAGTAGAGAATTACATTACATTAAAGGTTGTTGAAAATTATAAAGGCTAAACACATGAAAGGTATTATTATTATTAAAATGAATCTAGAGGTAGCAAAAGTAAGTGATAAATTTAGAAACATTTCTTTCCACAAATAATAATCTACTAGGTAAATATTGGACTTACGTTTAAAAGCAGGATACATTGGAACCATATTGGTTACAAGGAATGCATCATATTTAGCTTCTGGGGATGAGCTCAGATCTAAACATTAGGAAAACAAATAGTGTCTATTACACACTAAAATCGACATCAATAAAAGTAATCTTATAAAATGACCCAAACGGCATGCAGTGACTGGACTGACTCTTTCATTCCCACTTATCCCCTCTATATGCCATTGCCTACTTCTCTTCCCACTCCACCTCTCTTCTTCACTCAATCCTTCTCCTTAAATAAAATTTTTATGTTCTTTTGCTTCCAACCTAATCTTGGGTCTACTAAGTATTATGTAAAAGAGTTCCTTGACTTCACCAGTGTAATTTGGACTTTAAAAAATGTCATCAAGGTAATGAGAGATAATTAAAGGGCTTCATGTATTCTTAGGAGATCACATCTATAGTATTATTTAAAAGATTAATGTCTCATTAATTTCCCATTTCACTTTTAGATTCTCATTTAACGATGTCAGGAGACACAGTGAATGTTCCCTTGCACTTTAGAACTCCCTGGGAATAGGATTTGTGAAAGCTGGTCTCTTTTCTGGCTGCTTTTGGAAGGCTCCCAGAGAAGTTCATCTCCTCAGCCTCTTGAGCACCCCTCTAAAAACCACTGAAATCCTAAATACCAAGTTGCACACGCCAGACTCCGCAGAATAACACCCCTCTAGAATGGTTAGATCCTGGTCTTCTGTAACTTACAAGGAGGAAAGAGGAATCCATAGGACATCTGTTTATCATTTTTGTAGGCCAAACAGCTCTGACTGAAACTCGGAGAAATGCGGACATCAGGCCGGACGCAGTTGGTCAGGTGCTCAGCGATGCCAGAGACCTCAGCCTGAATGGTGAGTCACAGTCGTCAGCAAAGCCGTGGTAGAGACAGTACCAAACCAGCGGGGAAACACTGAAGCCAGACTGCTTGGTTCCACACAGCCAAAATCAAAGCCCCATTAGCTTTTACTATAGCTCATATTCTGATAGTCTCTCTTTAAAATAAACAAACAAATAAGAGAGGACTTCCTTGGCAGTCCAGTGGCTAAGACTCCGTACTTCTAACTCGGGGGGTAGGTTCAATACCTGGTCAGGGAACTAAGAGCCCATGTGCCACTTGGCCAAAAAAGAAAAATATACTCTTAAAAAAATAAAAAGACCTCACTTTTAAATGCACTAAGCTAGTAATTTTCAAACTCTTTTTCCCTACTAGCAGAACTCTCTTTATCAGTCTTGCGTAAAACAATAATACGGAAGGCAGAAATTTCACTGTTGACATAATGAATGAGATTCCACAGAAGACAGCTTAAAAAATAACATTCTGAGAAATAATATAGACGTATCTCCTATTTAAAAAAAATAACTTTATGTATTGTTTGTGCCCGAGTACAAATTAACAAGTAGTTATGTTTGGGGCAGTTGAAGTAGTCCTTTGTATTCAAGTAGTCCTTTGTATTCAGAAATTAGAAACATATCTCAACTGCTAATAAATTTTTCTAATTTCTGATATAAACTGAACTATCTCATCTTTACCAAAACTGAAACCCCAACATAAAACAAACCTTCGTTAACAAAACAAAACAAAACAAAACAAGATGTTAGTGGGGTCAGGCTGTGATGTGTGGAGCCGTGGATATATGGGAAATCTCTGTCCTTTCCATTCAATTTTGCTGTGAACCTAAAACTGCTCTAAATAATAAAGTATATTAAAACACACAGCCAAATCTTGATAGCTCCTGAAACTACTGGGCCATGACAAGCAGAGTAAAAGAAACTAACAGAATTAGTATGCTATGTTATTTCACATATTACCGTGAAGTTATTAGAACATGGCAGAAAGCCTAATTCAAAATATTTTACAATAGATCCTATGTAGGATTTCTTTCATCAGGAAAAATTAAAGTCTCTTCTAAGAAAAAATTCTGTTCCGCCAGCAATCATTCTATTAAGGCATGGAGCGTAATGACATGAAGAACATGAAACCCAATTTTCTCAATGACCTGTTTGGAAACAGTGTATGATGTCCAGAGTGGCATTAGAAATATTTCACTATAACCGCTTTCAAAGTCAGTGTGATATAAGATATCATATCTAGTCCGATAGAGTACAGCAGGCCGTCCATAGAGGAGATGTCTCTCTAGGAAAGAAAAAATAATCTGTCTTAAATACAGATTACAATGTACATCAAATGTTAAAGACTCTTTGGAAGAGAGTCAAGTTGTCCAACATTTGCTTGCTTACTTATTAATAATGTAGTTCCTTCTCCTTAATTTAATCAGGTTAGTGTTCCTAACACTTTGGTGGTTTATTTGATCACCTAAGCATGGGTCAAGGCTTCCAGTCATCAAAACTGTAATGCAAATGCCATATTTATTTTAATAATTATTTTCCAGTTGTAAAGAATTTTAATCCACATGGGAAAGAAACATAGTAAACTGTGAAATGATTCAGCTGAATGGGAAGTCAAGACAGTTGGATTTTTATAGAATTAATTCCTTTGACCCTGAAAGGCTCATCAAATTAACCAGCGATTTAATTAAGAGAAAGGCACTCTTTGATCATTATTTGTAAACTGCAACTCAAATACGCATTATTTCAGCATAAAAAGTGAGCAGTAATGAGCGTTTAAAGTAAGTAGCTTTGTGACACGTAGGAAAACCCTTTAGGTAAGAACTTAAAGGAACATGTATAGATAAAATAAGTGGCGTTCAAGAGGGTCCTTTGAATACAAAAGGAAGGTTGGCAGTTAGCAAAGAACTCAGTTAAGACCCCAGAATGTAGATTCCTCTTAGGAAGAAATAAAGGTTTGAAACCTTCATCTTCTAAGAAGAGAGGGGACATGAGTGGGCGAACCTTCATTCCACACCCACAATAAATGCCTCAAGCTTGATCTGCCCATTTTAGATAGGCCAAAGTCAGAATTGCCATGGACTCTTAGAAATTGAGGTCCTACAGATCGAAATAGTTAGCGACCTAGGCTTCGGCAATTCACAGTTCCCTAAGTGATGACCAAAAAAAAAAATTTGGTATGATTTCTATTAGAGAAAATCATTTCTGGCAATCACTTATTAAATTATGTATACATGTTGCTTTAATTAAAGTATTACCATTCTACGCAAGTAACAGAGAAAACTCTGTAGATTACTTTGCATGACCCTCCCAAGTAGAACTGCTGATTTGAGGCAAAACAGCCCACACTGTTACAGCACAAGCCTGCTCTGGGTAGTTGGGCTTCGTCAGCATTGCAGTAAATATAGAAGCCTTGGTTAAACTGCCGAATTTAGGGACCCACCCCTAAGAATTAGAAAACAATAGGCTAAATATTATATAAATGAAATACATAACAAACACATAAAAAGCCTGCAAATCGTAACAGTAGTACTTGGGAGCAGTTATTAACCAGGTCAGACTGTCCTTCAAAACTCAAACCAAACCTTTTCTAGGTTCAAAATTTCCATTAACGTTTTCCTTGATTTCATTTTTGCTGCCTCTGAATTTCCTGGTTTCAGCTGGAAGCAGAAGTATCAAGATTCTTTGAGAAGCTATTCTCTTTTTATCATTCAAGTTTTCATGCTTACCCAACACATTCCTCCAAGCTCAAATGCAAACCTGGTGGATTATCCAGTCTATCCCATTAAGGAGCACAGCAAAACAGCAACTGTGTTCCTTCACGCACCACCCCTCTTTAGAGCAGCCATCAGTCAGCAGTCCTGGACAATCTGTAGACTCCACCAACTCTGGTTCCTCCTTACTTCTTGTCATCCCTCCATTCCATGAAGGCTGACTGATTTGCAGAACTGCCCATAATCACTGTCAGCAACCCTGTGCTATGATATATGTGACGCCTTTTCTTTCCACTGGGAATAACTTTTCCACCAATCCTGTCATTTGTCTGCCTGCAAACATGTTGTCAATATATCCTCCCTTGTCAAAATGTGTGTCAGATCTTGGGTTATGGAATAGAGATAAATCGTGTGTGCCTGCTAAGTCATTCAGTCATGTCCAACTCTGTGTGACCCCATGGACTGCAGCCCGCCAGGCTCCTCTGTCCATGGGATTCTCTGGACAAGACTGGAAGCTCACAGTTCAGTGGGAGACAGAAACCTGGCATTAATAACTGAAATGCAGTCCGGTACCCACTCTAGCAGAGATACTGACATGGTGGAGTAGGAACATAGAGAATGGTACATGCCACAGATTGGGGTGAGGGCATCAATGCAGTCCTTACGGAACTTAGGAAGCTAAGACACAGTGAACCCACATCCCATTTATGCCTATGCCCTGGCATAATCCCCCTTCTCACCCTGAAAAGGGGATGAGATAAAATGGTCATATCGTTCAGCTCCCACGGAAAAGACAAGGGGAGGAGCGGGAGGAAGGGGACAGGAGGGGAGAGGCGTCCGAAGAGTCCCTTTCTCCTGAAACGTTTCTCTAGTTAAGCTTCTCCAAAAGCTTGTGCTTTTGCTCTATATGTACAGACTCGATTTTCTTCAGAAATGTGGGCTTCCTAGCTCCCAAGATATGTACTACTGGAGTTTTGGCACACGGGACAGAAATATATCATTATCTGACTCACTTTTCCCAGTGGTTAACTGACCATATATGATATGAAGCAAAAAAAAAAAAGTAGTAGCTTTGGCAGTCTCCTAAGAGCCTACGAGCTCCCCAATGACTGAAAGAATCTACTTGAGTCTTCCTGAAGCATAAGAGGTGAAATCATCTTTGCAGGAAGAAACATTTTAAGGCCCAGAATCAAAATTTAGATTTCCCTTTTTGGGTTTATCAGGGCTTCCCTGGTGGTTCAGTGTTAGAGTCTGCCTATAATGCAGGAGAACGGGGTTCGATCCCTGGGTCGTGAAGATTCCCTGGAGGAGGGCATGGCTACCCTCTCCAGGATTCCTGCCTGCATAATTCCATGGACAGAGGAGCCTGGAGGGTTACTGTCCATGGGGTCGCAAAGAGTCAGACATGACCGAGTGACTGACACTTTGCGGTTCATCAGGGTATCAAAGAGTCACAGGTTCTTGGTCACTGCCTGACTCTGCTACTCCAGCAACGCCTTAGACAAGCCACTCATGGCCTTTCTGGGTAGCAGAAAGCCCCTTGTTGGGGGAGCCACAGAGTGGACTTGGAGTTCAGTCTTTGTGCACATAGGGCTCTGTCCTGAGACCAGACACCCTGGAGATGAACTTCTAGTTTTGAAATACGTTCCTCGTGACTTTGTGACACGGATCTAGCATAATTTTTGTCTTCCCAGGCTGGGTTCCTACTCCATGAGATTCCAGACGGAGCCTCCATTCCACACCCCAGGTCCCTGTTTACAATAGTGTCTGGAATTCTTGGGACATGCCACAGTTCCCCTCCAGATACCACATTTGGCAAGTACTGGGAGGCGAATCTTTTTAAGTGGTGTGGACTTCCCCAGCCCTCTTTTTTTGTCTTCAAACGTTTGCTTGTCCAGACTGGAGTGTGTATTTCTTTTCCCTCTTCAGCTTTCTGACCCATATTCCCATAGATTAGCTGGCTGACTTGAGAGCCACATGAAAATCTCCCCTCTTTTTCTGTTTGTGTTTTAAAACATTCACTCCCACAATAATATGCTCTTACATTTTACCACAGACTCTCTGCCCCAGGTCTCTGCTTTCCTACCTCCTTTCTCCTCCTTTGCCTATGAGTGTCCACTGTCCTTTACTGCCAAGTCAACCGCTTCTGGGATTAGACTGAACGTCTCTGTTAGTGTCCTGTTCTTCCTTACCTCGGCCTTTAAAACACTGTGTCGTAACTTACCACCAGGCTAAATCTCACAATAAGATAATCATAACTTAATGAGGACAGGGCTTTTATTGATTTTGTTTACCATTGTATCTCTACCTCCAACATTGCCAAATATCGACCTGGATAAATAAATGATTGTTTTATTTGAAAACAAAATATTGTTCTTTATGACTTTTAAGACCTGGATTTCTACATGTGACTCGTCTAATAGAACCCCAAGAGACAGACTGGACAGACCAGTGTCACCTTCATCTTACTGATGTAGGAACTGAGGATTCATGATTTGTGTGAGATAATTCAGCTACACGACAGCACCCAGAATCCAGGTCTCCACCCCTGGCCCAGTACCCTTCTCCCAGCTTTTTGGACAGTCTCTAGGTGGATGCCGCCTGCTGGGTTATTCTAATGGAGAGCACAATGAGTGGAAGGCCCACTTACTCTGGGCAGGAGCTCGGCCTGAGTCATGCCTTCTGAGAAGCTCATATGACCAGAAGTTTGTATCCAAGCATCTACTGCTTCAGAAACAACTTCCAAACCCTGCTATGCACTGAGATTCTCTCCAAACACTCTCTCTTTATTCCAACCCTTAAAATAAGAAGCATTTACAGAGGGAAGCACAGAGGCTTTAGTGGTCCTATAGAACTGGAGCCAGATCTCATCTCAGCTCTTTATAGCTTTGTGATTCTCTAACTTAACCTCCCAGAGTCTCATAGCTCTCTGAGATGTTGCATTCTTTACAAGAAAATATGTCAAGCACCTCGCTGTGTCTTGATCCAATGTAGTTGTAGTGTAGTCATTTAGTAAAGGAGATTTGATAAATTCAGGCTTAAATTGAAGAAAGTAAGGAAAACTCACTAGGCCATTCTGGTATGACCTACATCAAATCCCTTATGATTATACAGTGGAGATGATGAATAGATTTAAGGGATTAGATCTGGTAGACAGAGAGCCTGAAGAACTATGGACGGAGGTTTGTAACACTGTACAGGAGGCGGTGACCAAAACCATTCCAGAGAGAAGGAAACACAGGAGGGCAAAGTGGCTGTCTGAGGAGGCTCTACAGATACCGGAAGGCAAGGGAGAAAGGGCAAGACAGACCCAGCTGAATGCAGAGTTCCAGAGAAGAGCAAGGAGAGATAAGGAAGCCTTCTTAAGTGAACAATGCAAAGAAATAGAGGAAAACAACAGAATGGGAAAGACTAGAGATCTCTTCAAGAAAACTTGAGAGATCAAGGGAACACTGCATGTCAGAATGGGCATGATAAAGAACAGAAATGGTAAGGACCTAACAGAAGCAGAAGAGATTAGGAAAAGGTGTCAAGAATACCCAGGAGAACTGTACAAAAAAGGTCTTAATGATCTGGATAACCATGATGGTGTGGTCACTCACCTAGAGCCAGCCATTCTGGAGTGTGAAGCCAAGTGGGCCTTAGGAAGCAACACTATGAACAAAGCTAGTGGAGGTAATGGAATTCCAGCTAATCTATCTCAAATCCTAAAAGATTTGCCATTAAAGTGCTGCACTCAATATGCCAGCAAATTTGGAAAACTCAGCAGGGGTCACAGGACTGCAAAAGGTCAGTTTTCATTCCAGTCTCAAAGAAGGGCAATGCCAAAGAATGTTCAAACTACTCTACGGTTGCATTCATAGCAAGGTTGGCTATGAAATCCTTCAAGGTGGGCTTCGGCAAGATGTGAACCAAGAACTTCCAGATGTCCAAGCTGGATTTAGAAGAGGCAGAGGAACCAGAGATCAAATTGCCAACATTTGTTAGATTATAGAAAAAGCAAGGGAATTCCAGAAAGACTTCTACTTCTGATTTACTGACTATACTAAAGTCTTCGACTGTGTGGATCACAACAAACTGGAAGATTCTTAAAGAGATGGAAATACCAGACCACCTTACCTGTCTCCTGAGAAACCTGTATTCAGGTCAAGAAGCAACAGTTAGAACCAGACATCAAACAACAGATTGGTTCAAAATTGGTAAAGGAGTATGACAAGGCTGTATACTGTCACTCTGCTTACTTAACTTATATGCAGAGTACATCATGTGAAATGCTGGCATGGATGAATTACAAGCGGGAATCAAGACTGCCAAGAGAAATATCAACAGCTTCAGATATGCAGATGACACCACATTTATGGCAGAAAACGAAGAACTAAAGAGCCTCTTGATGAAAGTGAAACAGGAGAGTGAAAAAGTTGGCTTAAAACTGAACACTCAGAAAACTAAGATCATGGCATCCAGACCCATCACTTCATGGCAAATAGATGGGGAAACAGTGGAAACAGAGAGACTTTATTTTGGGGGCTCCAAAATCATTGCAGATGGTGACTGCAGCATGAAATTAAAAGATGCTTGCTCCTTGGAAGAAAAGTTATGACCAACCTAGACAGCATATTAAAAAGCAGAGACATTACTTTGCCAGCACAAGTCTGTCTAGTCAAGGCTATGGTTTTTCCAGTAGTCATGTATGGATGTGAGAGTTGGACTATAAAGAAAAATGAGTGCCAAAGAACTTTTGCTTTTGAACTGTGGTGTTGGAGAAGACTCTTGAGAGTCCCTTGGACTGCAAGGAGATCCAACCAGTCCATCCTAAAGGAAGTCAGTCCTGAATATTCATTGGAAGGACTGATGCTGAAGCTGAAACTCCAATACTTTGGCCACCTGATGCGAAGAGCTGACTCATTTGAAAAGACCCTGATGCTGGGAAAGATTGAAGGCAGGAGAAGAAGGGGATGACAGAGGATGAGATGGTTGGATGGTATCACCAACTCAATGGACATGAGTTTGAGTAAACTCCAGGAGATGGTGATGGATAGGGAGGCCTGGCATGCTGTAGTCCATGGGGTCACAAAGAGTCAGACATGACTGAGTGAACAGACTGAAAATCACTGTGGACGGTGACTGTAGCCATGAAATTAGAAGACACTTGCTCCTTGGAAGGAAAGCTATGACCAACCTAGACAGGCTATTAAAATGCAGAGACATCACTTTGTTGACGAAGGTCCGTATAGTCAAAGCTATAGTTTTTCCCGTAGTCATGTACAGATGTGAGAGTTGGACCATAAAGAAGGCTGAGTGACAAAGAATTGATGCTTTTGAACTGTGGTGCTGGAGAAGACTTTTGAGAGTCCCTTGGACAGCAAGGAGATCAAACCAGTACATTGTAAAGGAAATCAACCCTAAATATTCACTGGAAGGACTGATGCTGAAGCTGAAGCTCCAATACTTAGGCCACCTGATGTGAAGAGCCAACTCATTGGAAAGACCTTGATGTGGGAAAGACTGAGGGCAGGAGGAGAAGGGGATGACAGAGAATGAGATGACTGGATAGCATTATTGACTCAATAGACATGCAAAACCTGGGAGGTGGTAAGGCACAGGGAAGACTGGCGTGCTGCAGTCCATGGGATCGCAAGGAGTCGGACAGGGTTTAGCGACTGAACAACATCAACAACAGATTTAGTAAATTTTCAACATCAGCAAGGAATACTGATAGGTAAAGGTCATTAAAATTCAGTGTTTGGAGAAGGAGAAATATCATATGACATCCTTTATATGCAGAGTTCTAAAAGAAATAATACAAATGAACTTACAAAACAGAAACAGACTTAGAGAACAAACATGGTTGCCTGGGGGAAGGATGGGGGAAGGGATAGTTAGGGAGTTTGGGATGGGCATGTACACACTGCTATATGTAAAATGGATAACCGACAAGGACTTAGGTATAGCACACGGAACTCTGCTCCGTCAGCCTGGATGGGAGGGGCGTTTAGAGGAGAATGGATACATGTATATACATGGCTGAGTCCCTTCCCTATTTACCTGAAACTATCACAACGCTCTTTGTTAATTGGCTATACCCCAATACAAAAGAGAAAGTTAAAAAAAATTCACTGTCTCACCCAATTCATCTTGAATCCTACTATAAATCATCGACAATTATGCTATGTATTGAGTTCTTCTAAGTCCTCTGCAAAACACACACGAGGATACATACACAGAAACACAAGTATATTTCCTCCTTTCTTTAGCAATACTGACATCTCCAGTAAAATAACAAAAGTGAGAAGCATTTCATAATTGAAAAGAGCTACAGAGTGTCCATCTCTAGTTGTTCAGGACTCTGCTTTAAATTGACAAGAATCACTAGTTGGTTAAGTCATTTTTCTAACCAAACTAATTTCTTATAGGATGTGATAAGGAGCCAAACGTGGGTGTTACATGATTTTTACCTTTTCTCACAAAGGTATGTGAATGCCAATCTGACTAAGAAAATATAAAACATGGTTTAGTAACGTAAACAGAGGAAGGACTAAGGTGAAAATGAACAGTGCAGTCATTCTTGCCGTGAGACTCCCACCCGGCTCCAGGGCCAGGAGTGCTCGCTACGAGAGATTTAGGCATCCCCACCTCATTCATCCATCCATCCATCCATTCAGCGGATTTCAAAATGAAAATTCAGCAAGTTTTCCAAGACATTAAATACATCTGATGTAGAAATAGCAGCCATGCAACTAAGATCTGGGATTCATTGCAAATGTAGAAATATTAGGGCTTTAGAAAGCAGTTTAGGTCATAATTTTTGAAGATTATATTGTTCTTCCCCTCATTTTAGTAAAGGACTTGATTCTATAAATTTAGTATTTATAATAAAACATTTATCATTGTTGTTTTGTCACTGAGTCATGTCCAGCTCTTTGCAACTCCATGGACTGCAGCACACCAGGCCTCCCTGTCCTTCGCCATCTCCTGGAGTTTGTTCAAACTCATGTCCATTGAGTCGGTGATAAAACATAGCCTAACATTAATTAAATATACCATTCTTCTGTTACCTTGAATTTACCCTGAGCTGTTTCACTACTGGAATGAACAGCTTTTACAGATGTGTTTGGTACAAATGTATGTTCAGGGCACATGATTTATTCTGAAAGAAGCAGCTACCTTCTTGTGTATTTTTTAAAAACTAGACAGGAAAATAACACAACTTTATATTTGTATAGAGCTTTAGGTCTACAAAATGGTTGACAAGCCTCAGTACATGTTCAAAGATATGCAGAAAGGGGAAGTGATCACTCTGAGCACAATGCGCACAGCACCTCGGGCTCCAGTCCCGCAGGACAGGCACGGTGACCTCCACGGGGCCAGACTGACGGACCAGGACGCACCACAGCGGCCCGAAGGAGCTCAGACCAAGAAAACGTCACTCTGTAGCTGAAGCAACGAGGGAGACAGGGCCCTCACGGAGACGACACCCAGAGACGGAGAGAGACAGACAGGAGAGAGGACACTGCGGCTTACACGCATTCTAGAATTTAAACAGGCACTTAATAAGACAGTGACATGTAGTTATTTGTATTTCATGTAATGGTTTTAGTACCTCTCTTGTATCACTCCAGTTATTGGCAACTGCCAATAGCCATTAGTATGCATGCACAGCAAACAGTGCTATATAAACTCAGACAACTTTACCAAAAAAGTCTATTGATATTAAGCTGTTAATTATAATAAAAATAAATACAGACTCCCTTGCATCATCAGAGGGTGTCCCAGGGCTTTCCCAGTGGCTCAGTGGCAAAGAATTCACCTGCTAATGCTGGAGACATGGTTCGATCCCCAGTCTGGGATTCCTACATGCTGCAGAGCAATCCAGCCTGTGTGCCACAGCTCTGGATCCTGGGCTCCAGAGCCGGGAGCCACGACTGCTGACGCCCACCCACCCAGAGCCCAAGCTCTGCACCAAGGGGAGCTGCTGCAGGGAGGAGCCCAGCCCCCAGTTAGAGAGGAGCCCCGCTCAGCACTATAGAGAAAAGCCCTGCAGCAATGAGGATGAAGCACAGCCAAAAACAAAACTAAAAAGAAAAAAAAGAGAGCCATGAGCAAACCAAGATGTGCTACCATGACCTCCCTCTAATACCTCACGTCACTGTCGTGAAGTCACGTGTTGGAACTGGCTGTGAGATGGCTGACAGAATCAGACGTCTCAGCGAAATCAACCCCCAGCTCAGGGCAGGTGCTTAACAAATACTCATGAGGGTCCATGGCCATGAAAAAGTAAAGACTTTAAGCCTCAGTGATGTGAAATCATCGGGAAATGAGACGTATTCAACAGTGAGCAGAGCAAAGGAAAGATGGGGTCGCCAAGCCTAGCTCTGGCCGCCCTGGGCCAGCGATTCGCCAGAAGACGCCTCCTACTCCCATGCTCAGCAGGGTGAGGCCACTCTTTGTGCTGAGTGTGGGGCTGGTTTTGTCCCAAGAGCACACTGACACCAGAAAACAAAGTGAAAGATTTTTTTTTCCCAGCTGGAAATGTTTTAGGACCATGAAGAGCCAGAGCTTGAATCAGAAAATCATGAGTATCCCTTCAAAGCTATCATAATTAACTACTTCATTAGTGACTTTCAGAAAAGAAACATTTCAGTCATATTTCTCTGCCTTGCCGATTGAATGTTTGAAAAACTCAAATCATGAGACTCTATACTCCTTGATCGTGGTGTGCGTGTGTGCGAATTCATTCAGTCATGTCTGACTCTTTGCGACCCCATGGACTGTAACCCGCCAGGATCCTCTGTCCATGGGATTCTCCAGGCAAGAATCCTGGAGTGGGTTGTCATGCCCTCCTCCAGGGGATCTTCCTGACCCAGGGATTGAATCTGCATCTCTTACATCTCCTGCATTGGCAGGCGGGTTCTTGATCCTGGCAGTATTGCAATTTTTCCAAATATGACACCATCGTCCACTAGATTTGATGTCAAATATTTTGAATCACTTCTAGAGTTTGTGAAGGATTTGTGTACCTTCCATCAACCAAGTCCTGTCTCTAAAGCCATGTTCATCCAATGACATGTCAAAGAGTCTGTGTGTTCCATCATCAAAGAGAGAAGCAGGAGGGTGGGTATGCAGGAAGGGAAGAGGGAAGAAGATGAAGATCCTTATAAAGAGGGAAAATAAGTCAAGGAAATAAAATCTTCTGCAGGTTTCCTCAACCTTTACTTAATCAGACTGAAGACGGCACATGTGATAAACAGAACCATATGTCAGCTAATAACTCAAGTAACACTCTCAAGAGAGTTTGACTATGTGCGTCTTGACTGCATGACCTGGGCAGCTGTGCTTGAGTTCAGCCTTCTTTTTCACACACTTTCGGTCATTCCCTTGCTGTTAGAAGATGCTGTCGCCTCTGCTGCAGTAACCTGCCTAGGAGCCTTCCCCTCTTCTTCTAATTTCTTCTTCTTTTCCTGGGATTTCAAAATCAGAAGGGAGAGCCTGTGTGGTAGATCACATTACTGCTCCTAATTATTTACTGCTCTTGTGTAAAGGATTATGTGCTTCCACCCACTGCCAAGGAACGTGGAGGACAGCGTCCTTGTGGAAAGAATATATGTCTCTCCTCCACGGGCTTCACGTGCCCTACTGGCCCCAGTGAGCTTCAAATGGAAGTGAGAAATGCCTCATCCAAGCAGAAGCTCCGAACCCAGCCAGAAACCCCGGGATGGACACGTGACTCGATCCTGCACCAGGATGTCAGCAGGACGTAGGGGCACACGCTCTCTGCCCTCAGCTCTGGTCCCTCTGCCCAGGACGCAGACTCAGTCCTGCAGATGGGGCAGCCGGGACGTGAGAGGTGTCAGGATGCACATTGCTATGCAGAATGACCACGCGGAGAGAGAAGGCCATGAGATGCTCACAGCCGGCTAAGGCGTTGAACAAAGCAGAGCAGACGCAGAGCCCCATTGCCTGGCCCCACCCCGAGAAGGGCACGCTCGGACCAGGCCAGCTCCTTCACACCAGACTCTAAATGAAAGTGCCCGTGGGGCAGGGAGCACTTGGCCAACAGTCAGCATCCTGAACTAAGAAATGCACAAACCGCTAAGGCTTTCTTTTCTCATCACAAGCTTGCAGAAGCTGACTAAGCCAGGCGTGTTACAATGGAATGCAGAACAAGAGGAGGGTGAGTTAGGGCCCAAGACCCTCTCGGGAGAGAGTTCTAGCAGTTCCTCCTGGGCGTCCCTCCTCCTGAGATACACACCGACTCTCCAGGTGGGGAAGCTTCAGCAGGGTAACCCACTGTTACCACTATGAATGATGACTTCCATCCCCTTCATCTGAAGTCCCCTCAGCCCTTAACTTATAACCCGTCAGATACACAATAGCATGTCTGTTTTTCAGAGGGTTAAAAGCTGTTGAGGGAAAAAAAAGGTAATAGAACTTTTCTATTACACAGCTGGCATCTTGTATAGAGAAAAAACCAATACCCTTTGCCAGGTTGCATAAAGGTTACTCTGCAATCCCAATCCAAATTTTAAGAAAACATTGTGCTTACACTATGAAGTAAATAAGTCTTCAGTTTTTGAAAACTAGAAAACAAAACTTATCTGGGTCTTCTTTCCATCAGCTCCTTACCTTCTGTGGACTCTTTGATATGGAGGCGCTTGTTGAGTTCATCCAGTTTGTTCTTCATGTGTGAAAATAAAAGACAAACAGAGAAAAGGGGAAAGAAAACAGATCAGAAATGGTCTTTCTTTCCAGCTCCCTTCTCTCTATTCAGTACCCAGCTAAATTCAAAATAGGATCCTAAGCTTCACCAATATCACACACTCTGTAAAGTGTTACTACTTTATCTCAAATTGACACTGAGGCTCTACTTCTCAGCCATCTATGGTGTTGAACATGCTATTTAATCTCTTCATGACTCTGCTTCCTTTTCCTAAAACCATGGATAATCATGGGACCAGCCTCCCATGTCGATGATGAGGATTAGGGCACATATATATAAATTAACTCTAATATTGCCCCAAAAGTTTGGACTAATCTCTAGGTACACTAAAGTGATTCCCAAACGAATTTATAAAATTGCCTTTTCTGAAGTAGAAATGGAATGACCCAGCAATGCTGAAACTGTCATCGCTCAACAATTCCATTTCCCGCTGTAGATCCTGGAGACATTCTAGCATGCGTGCAGAGACACTGGCAGTAACGTCTACAGCAGTATTGTCTGGAGGCTGTAACAGTTGGAAATTACCAAGCATCCTCAAGTAGCAAAATGAATAAAATCATGAAGCAGTAGTTGTACTGTTATGCATTATAATAATTATTGATATTAGCAATAAAAATGAATGAGATAAAACTTCATGTATTAATTTGTAAAAAATCTTAAAAATACAGTGATCAACAAATAAATGCAGGATACATATGTTATAACAGTATTTACATAAAAAATATAAAACATCCAGGGGACTTCCCTGGCGGTCCAGTGGCTAAGACTCCACACTTCCAGTGTAGGGGCTGTCAGTTCAATCCCTGGTGTGGGAATTGGATCCAGAATGCTTCGAGGAGCAGCCAAAAAAAATCTTTTTAATAAAAAATAAAATATTCAAAACTATACTATAGGTTATTTTAGGGAACTATGCTAAAGGTATCTTGATACATTATTTGAGATACCGTATGGAGTGAAAGTACAGAGTCCTCCATGGCAATTACACGGCTTCCTCGGTGGCTCGGTGGTGAAGAATCCACCTACTAATGCAGGGGACTCGAGTTGGATCCCTGGGTCAGGGAGATCCCCTGGAGAAGGGCATGGCAACCCACTGCAGCATTCCTGCCTGGAGAAGCCATGGACAGAGGAGCCTGGAAGGCTGCAGCCCATGGGGTCACAAAGAGTCAGCCACGCCTGAGTGACTAAGCGCAGCACAGGATACTAGTTATTAGCTCTGAGGTAGGAAGGAAGTGGGATTGGGGTGGGGGTGTCACGCGGAGCTTCTATTCCATCTTTAACGTTTTCTCTCTCACAATGTCTGTATTGAAGTATTCATTTTATTAATCTTTATACCTTTTTTGTATGTCTGTTTTTTTGTTGTTTTTTTTTTTTAAGAAAAGTAGTCTTTTGGAGAAAACCATTGAGGAAATAAAGATGATCTAGAATCCCTCCAAAATAGTTTAAGATAAAAGAACCAAAATATTTCTTGTTTTCCAAAGGAAAGGCAATTCAGAAAACAAAATCTAATAGATGCCTCTAAAAATATAACTGGAATTCACTTCAAAGACCATTTCCTGTTGACTTGGGCAACTCAACTCCTCCAGCTGAAGTCTTAGAATTACCTACTTTAATTAGCGCTGTTAGTTCTCATCAGGAGCTAAAGTAGGAGGCATTAAAGGGGATGTAGGACTACCCTGGCAGTACAGTGGTTAAGACTTAGCCTTCTAATGCAGGGGCTGAGGGTTCAACTCCTGGTCGGGGAGTTAGGATCCTTTTTTGGCCTTGAGGCCAAAAAACCAAAACATAAAACAGAAGCAGTATTGAAACAAATTCAACAAAGACTTTAAAAATGGTCCACATTTAAAAAAAAAAAAAAAAAGAAAACTTAAAAAGATAATGAGCTCATATATAAAAAAATAAGGCATGGGTGGAGGGAAATGAAGCAAACTTCCTGTCACAGTGGGCCTCCCAAACTGTGTCTCCCAGGCAACAAGGAACCCTAGAAGGTAGACAATGGGGAGGGGGAAGACCAGTAAGAAAACTATTTTCCACTTCTCTCAGGTCTAATGGAAAGATCACACATTTGCCTGTAATAAAACCACACATGCAAAAATTGTGGATTGCTTTGCTTTGTGTTGGAAGCCTATCAACTCAGTGTGGTAACACTGATTGTATCTTGCTGTCAAGAGTACTGATTGGCAACTTTAAAGGTCATTGATCAATATAAAATTCAGTAAGCAAATCACTATCGGCTATACTCCAGTACAAAAGAAAAAGCTGAAAAATATCCACTGGGATTTTGAATGAGATTGCTTTGAATCTATAGATGAATTTAGGAAGAACTGCCATCAATATTGAGTCCTTCAATGAATGATGAGTATCAGATCATTTACTTCAGTTCAGTTCAGTTCAGTCACTCAGTTGTGTCCGACTCTTTTCGACCCCATGGACTGCAGCACACCAGGCCTCCCTGTCCATCACCAACTCCCAGAGTTTACTCAAACTCATGTCCATTGAGTCAGTGATGCCATCCAAGCGTCTCGTTCTCTGTCGTCCCCTTCTCATTTATTTAGGTCTTCTTTAATTTCTCTCAAACTGTTTTCTAGTTTTCAGCATTCCTAGATATTTTATATTTTTAACACTATTGTAAATGTTTTAAAATTTCATTATCCAATTGTCTGTTGCTATATTTAGAAATACAATTGATTTTTAGATATGAGAAAAATATCATTACTGGACATGTGTTTGTTTCAATAACTGTCCCAACTTGCTGTGTGGGGTAGCGCCTGTTTGCACGCCCACCCCCCACCCTGTTGCCCCCTTCCCTCCCCTGCCCTGTGCCTGGGAGACTGATGTCTAGGGACGCATCAAAGAGCAAGCTTGCCCTTTGGCTGGGCGCCAACAGCGAGTGGCACTAGCAGGGGTAGCGAGGACGTGTTTACACCCCCAGCTTCCTCTCTGCCAGGCTGCGGTGTATTCACTGCACCCATCAACCAAATTTCAGTCCCCTCCTACAGGCTTCTTTCTCCATGTGCTGGTAACTATTCCTCCCCTTTCTTGTTGAAATCCAGATTGGTACCCTGGGAGCCCCAGGCGCCTTTACCATCCCTCCTCGATTTCCCTCTACCCTGCCAGCTTTGTAAATAGTCTGCTCATTAAATGTGATTGAAACAATCCCTTTAAGCCTCCTTGAAAAATCTCTTCTGCGTGGGCCATCTGTTTCCTATTGGGACCATGACTGTAGACATGTGATCCAGGTTAAAAAAAAGAAAAACGTTTGGTTAGGAGTTGTGACTCCACAGAATAGTATGAATTTTATTCTTTGCTCTTCATTATCTACGCCTGTGCTGTCCAATATGGTGGCCACAAGCCACTAAATGAAATTAAAAATTTAGTTCCAAGTGCTCGAAAGCTATGTAGCTAGTAACTACTATTTTGGACAATGCAGATAGACCGCGCATACCATCAGAGAAAGTTCTATCGGACAGCACTGCTCTACACCCAACAGGCTCTTCCATGATAAACAAAAAAGATTACTTCTACCTTTGGCTCTAGCTTATCATCACAGGTACAGCCCAGGTCAAAATCAGACTGAAGGTACATAACCCCTGGGTAGGTGGGTCTGGTGACTTCCTCTGGCATAGTCGGTCTGAAGATGTTGGTACGCAGGAGATGGTTCAAACTCCCGTGGGTCCCGTTATTCGGAGCTGGCTTCAGTCCTAGGAGATCTGATGAGAAGAAAGAAAAGGGCCAGGTACTTTGTAAAAATTTTTGAAGAGATAGGTGGAGAGTCAAAACCATTCACCTCCCAAGGGCCGGAAAACTTGGAACACAAATCAGAATGGGATACAACCAAATTTAGACGGTAGGCTCCCTTCTTAGTTCCTAAGTCATCCTTGCCTGATGAGGTCTTGGCAACAACTTTCTAAAATAGCATCTTCATGGCCTGATATCAAGAGAGACATTCCCCAAAAGAGTGAAGGAATAGGGCCTTGCTTCGCCACCCTTTCTGTCTGTGACAGCTACAACCCAAGGACCATCAGCGTCAGGATCATCGCCTTTCTGCTTCTCCGTGAGACTTTTATCCCGAGTTTTGAAGTGGGGCTTATGATCAATAAATAACCTCGGGCCTGCCCTCTCATGCACTGCACAGAAGAACGGGGACAAGAGGAGGCTTTGGCCGTGTGCCCTGAAGGGCCGCTGTGAAATGAACAGGCTGATTTCACAGCAAGTGAGAAGGCTGCCAAGCAGGCACACAGGGACTGGCCTGAGCCGAGAGGAGGGCCGGGGAGCGCCAGCAGCCCAGAGGGGAAGGGAACCCAGGAGACCCGACGTGCAGACTCCCCCTCTAACCGCCAGACTGGCACTCCCTCACTAAATAGGAAAAGCTGTCCTCATCCAGCAACTAGAGACTCCAGGAAGAAAAATAATTAGGAGCACATAAATAGCTGGCCAGGAGGTGAGCTGGCAAGCCGTGCGCTGGGCTGCGATGGGAGAGATGGAGGTGGGGGAAGGTTCTGTGCCGAGCTCCCACTTCACCCGGCCTGCGACCGGTGGTGTCAGACTGTAATGCTATGTTAGATCAGCCGGAGGCTGCCAACAGCAACACCATGAAAACTCCCCATTAGTCAACTGTTGAAGGAAGACAAAGAAGCCTTAGAAGGGGGATGATATTCTGTCCCTTGAACCAATGGGCAAATTACAGCATTTTTTTAATGAAAAGATGAGGTGATCCCAGAAAACAGACACCTCATTTCTTTCTCCGACATCGAAACGAGTTCATATATTAACTCCGGATTGTTTTCCTGGTTTTGATGAAATAAGTGACTTACCACACATAACATTGTAAAGTTCAATGTTTTCAAATGGAGGTACTTTGGTCTTGTACTTAAATGTTGGGCCATAACCTACAAAAACAGTCTTCCAAAAGAAAAGAAAACAAAAACAATTAGGCATTGCTAATATCCAGGAGCAACCCTCCCTTGAGTTATGAATGCTTTGCAAGCTTCACTCACACCTCCGTTCCCATCCTTTTTCAGAACCTCTACAATACACTTCGATTCATAGTTCTGGGAGCATACCTGCATACTGTTGACCTTGTTATCAAATCCATGGTCTCCCTGGAAAAAACATTTTCCTGATGGTTTCTTATAAACCTCCAAAGGTTTCCTAGAGCAAAATGATTGTACAATCAATCAGGACTTCTCATAAAATCACTCTGATAGAAAAAAAAAAAGATCTCTAAGAAGTGGATTTTACTAATACAAGCGTGTTCCTCTCCACTTTCACTGCATCATTCCCAGGGTGATGAAAGATGAGGCTGTCTTTTTGCCCCCAGTGCTCTGGCTCTGACGTTCAGCCTAGGACAGATTGGGACCTGAGGTCTGGCGCCCTCCTCCTGTCTCACGGACACACTGAGCAAAGCGCTGGTCACAGGTACAGACACACCCTGCAGGTGCTACACGCTCTGTCCCAGACCACCCCAATTAAGAGACTCTCACGACAAAGGAGTCACGCGAAGCTTTTGGTTTCCCAGTGCATATAAAAGTTATATTTACACTATACTGCATTAAGTATGCAGTAGCATTATGTCTAAGAAAACAATGCACATACCCTAATTTAAAAATAGCGCTGTTGGAGAAAGGGCACCAATAGACTTTCTCGATGCAGAGTTGCCACAAACCTTCAGCTGTCTGCCCACGTGCCCCACTGGCTCTAGGACTGAAAGATTCTCTGCTCTGGGACCAGGTCTGTCTGGCTCACTTCTTTGTGCCCGTCACTAGGCTTGTGCTAAGCACACACCCAGCTGGCGCTTTTAAAATGTGTGATGTTTGATCAATGAACAGAGATCTGTATTCCACAGAAATATTTGCATACAGATTTCCCTGTCAACAATGTATCTGGTAACACCGCCAGGAAGTGTAGCCGATGGTAAGCCTAACACACGTGATAGTGGCACCGCTTAACAGGAGCCACGCCTCACCGGGGCAGTGGCTCTGTTTAGAAGCAGAAAACGGAAACCTGGCTCTCGAGACATCAAAAGCATTTGAACTTCCTTGTTGTGACAGGAAGATGCCGTTTGCTTAGAGTCATGTAGCAGTTTTCCAAAACACTTACATGTTTATTAAGACAAATATTTCCTAAGTACGTACAGGTACATGGCACTGCAGTACAGCGCTTGGGAAAAACAAAGAAATTGAATGTTTGAGTCCTTGATCTTGGAAAAGTACTCTCACCTTGGGGTAATAAGATATGTGTGTATACAGCTCAACAGTTCAAGTTAAGTTGAGAAGATGTGCTGCTGATTAAAATGGCTGGCTTTGGTCTATGCTAATCTGCTCAACTGTCTTCATGTTTTACTTAACTTCTACTGAACTCCCAAGTTTTCTTCATCAAAACATACGTGTCCCCTGCAATGGAAGTGTGGCTTTTTAACCACTGGGTCACCAGGGAAGTCAGGAAATTTCTTTTTATAATGTCTAATGACCTTACAGCAATGCAGCTGCCTTATAGAACTACATACAGTGGGGGGGGTTAGTCGCTCAGTTGTGTCCAACTCTTTGCGACCCCATGGACTGTGGCCCGCCAGGCTCCTCTGTCCTTGGGATTCTCTAGGCAAGAATACCGGAGTGGGTAGCCATTCCCTTCTCCAGGGGATCTTCCGACGCAGGGATTGAACCCAGGTCTCCCGCATTGCAGGCAGATTCTTTACCGTCTGAGCCTTCAGGGAAGTCCTCGGGGCCGAGGGGATGGTTATGAAGGTGAGAAACAGGGACTGCCTGTCCCCGAGGTACCTGGCGACGTGCCATCTGCGCTCCACCAGTAAATGGACGTCTTCGATCCTTCTGTTGTTGGCGTAGTGCAAACGTTTGGGAAGGTGCTGTTTCATGTAAGGCTTAAAGTGCTGGTCTGGTTTTTTACACTGAAATATAAACAGACATTGAATTTTGCATGGAGAGTCTTCTGGAAAAGCCCAAGATATTCTCTCCAGAAAGCTGAAGGAGGTTTTAAGTCAAAGGAAAGGCTAATTAGTAAGTAAATGGAATTTGTGACCCCCCTCCCCATCAAATAATAAAAGTGGAAAACACATAGATTCAAACGGGATTAGGTAACGTTGAAGACGAGGCTGTGGTTTTTCCAGTGGTCATGTATGGATGTGAGAGTTGGACTATAAAGAAAGCTGAGCGCTGAAGAATTGATGCTTTTGAAATGTGGTGTTGGAGAAGACTCTTAAGTGTCCCTTGGACTGCAAGGAGATCCAACCAGTCCATCCTGGGGGAGATCAGTCCTGGGTATTCATTGGAAGGACTGATGCTGAAGCTGAAACTCCAATACTTTGGCCACCTGATGTGAAGAACTGACTCACTTGAAAAGACCCTGATGCTGGGAAAGATTGAAGGCAGGAGGAGAAGGGGACGACAGAGGATGAGATGGTTGGATGGCATCATCGACTCCACGGGACGTGAGTTTGGGTGGACTCTTGGAGCTGGTGATGGACAGGGAGGCCTGGCAAGCTGCGGTTCATGGGGTTGTAAAGAGGTGGACACGACTGAGCGACTGAATTGAACTGAATGTTGAAGAAGACATGGAATGGTATCACAGAGGGGAGTTAGACGTTTTTAAGATATGTCCCTGACTGGTGGGACCGTCACACAGAGCAGCTCAAACCCCAAGGCTTTTCTCAAACACTCTAAGTCCAGGGGTGGGGTGGGGGGTGGGGCAGAGAGGAGGGAGCAGTGAGGTTCATGAGGTCACCTCCTCAGGCGCTTTTAAGCTCTCTAATCTAGATGGGGAAACGGAATGGGGCCTGCGCAGACCTGGTTCAGAAAGTGCAAGGGTCTGTTTAACCAAGGATGAAGGTTTTTCAGCCCTAATGGCATGATCAAATATTCCCATTCTGGATCATTGCCAAGACCATTAGGGAGCCCGCTGCTGTCCATGGGCCAGGATTTCTGAAAGCTCTTAGGGAAATAAACAACACTGGATGGCAGGGTGGTGAGGAAAACGCTCCTCTCATCCTACAGGGAGGTGAGCACAGGAGGCGAGTGTGTGGAAGTTACTCCAAGCGCAGAGTCCCGGGACACGCAACACTTACCGTGAGATTAGCAATAATGACTTTAGGGTCATCTGTTCAAAGAGAGAAGGAGAGAGAGTTCAGAAGTGTTGACAGGAGTCACCGAGAGAAACCAATGTTGCAGTAAGAAACTCAGTCCTTTTCTTTTTCTTCTGGAAGAGTTATTTAGATTTTGGTTCAAGCACATGCAAAACTCTGTGTGGGTATTTAATAGTTTAGTAAGTGAAATACATCAAAATAAGTAGAAATTCCAATGGTAAATGTCCCTGCTAAGTCTGGGTCAACTTTTCTGAAAGGGAATTCCTCCTTTCAGAGCACCAGGATGTTGCTGGGTAAATGGCTTTTTAAAATTCTCCCAGCCGACTCACAGACTTAGAGAACTTATGATTGCCGGCGGGGGGAGGTTGCAGGGAAGGGATGGTTAGGAAGTTTGCAATGGACATATACACACCGCTATATTTAAAGTGGACGACCAACAGGGACCTGCTGTAGGGCACAGGGAACTCTGCTCGATGTTACGTGGCAGCCTGGGCGGGAGGGGAGGGGGTTTGGGGAGAATGGATACATGCGTATGTATGGCCAAGTCTCTCTGCTGTCCGCCTGAAACTATCACAGCATTGTTATCAGCTATACCCCAATATAAAATTAAAAGTTAAAACCCTCCTAAAGGGTCCCTCTGGAGCCTGGATTGAGTTTACTTTAAATTAAACATCAGGAACTATCCTGAGGCATTTGGGCCTTTGAATGGAGCTCCCTACGTAGCTGTAGATCTTTGAAACAAGTGACCGTTCACCTTTAAGATGGATCTTCTAATCCACTGAGTTATTTTTTCTAAAGGGGGTTTGGTTCCCTCAGTAATATCACAAGTCTAATGACACGAGTGCCTGCCCCTTCTCCGTCTCTCTCTCACACACACAGACACACAGACACAGACACAGACACACACACACACACACACAGACAGACACACACACACAGACACACACACACAGACACACACACACAGACACACACACACAGACACACACACACAGACACACAGACACAGACACACAGACACACACACAGACACACACACACAGACACACACACAGACACACAGACACACACACACACAGACACACACACAGACACACACACACACACACACACACAGACACACACACACACAGACACACACACACACACAGCACACACACACACAGACACACACACACACACAGACACACACACACACAGACACACACACACACACAGACACACACACACACACAGACACACACACAGACAGACACACACAGACAGACACAACACACAGACACACAGACACACACAACACACACACACAGACACACAGACACACACATCACACAGACAACACACACAGACACAGACACACACACACAAACATGACACACACACACAGACACACACACACAGACACACACACACACAGACACACACACACAGACACACACACACACAGACACACACACACAGACAGACACACAGACAGACACACACAGACAGACACACACACACAGACACACACACACACAGACACACACACACACAGACACACACACAGACACACACACACACACAGACACACACACACACACACAGACACACACACACACACAGACACAGACACACACACAGACACAGACACACAGACACAGACACACAGACACAGACACACACACACACACACACACACACACATGTACGGAACTCCTTTTCACTACCAGCAAATAAAGGATATTTTAGTCAATATCCTGAACTAGCTAAAAGCAAAGCTATGCAAATAATAGCTGTGTGTAAACTGTGGACAGGATTGTATTATCTGAAGGTCCCCTTTTGAGTGTGGGGGAGTGGGGAAAAAGAGGAGATTGTAGGTTGGTTGGATTTTGTTTTGTTTTCCAAAAATTTGCTTCAGCATGTCATTATAGAATCAGCAGAAAAGGAAAGCAGCATTCGGAAGAGATACGGACAGGCGGGGGGCGCCGTCCCCCGAATGTAAACACCCGCGGAGCAGGTCGTGCCTGTCATTTCCTGCTGCATCCCCCAGGCCCGGGGCATCATCAGCGCGCAGTAAGCGTGCTAGTCAACAGAAGCAAAGACTTGTGGAGGCTGGTGCAAATACACTAGTAAGCTTGCCTGGCCGCATAAATGTGCACCCTTCAAAGACAACGTTCAGAATCTCACTTCTAAAGCTATGAAATTTGAAGATAAATGTGGATTCCCTTCTACTTAAATTGGGCTTAAAATTTAGCTGCATCTTTCAAAGGCAAGCAGATAAGTAACAATGGTAGCCACAATCATTAACCCAGATGGCATCCGTTCCACATGCAGCCTCTCTGTAACAGCATTGCAGGCACTGCCTCTCTGGTCACTCAAGACAGCTCTGCTGGGGGGCCCGCACTGAGCCAGCGGACATTTAGAAGGTGGGGGGAACATGCCAACCAGGACCCTGTTGGCAAGCCATGCTTTCAACCTCTACACTTGGTGACCTCGTAAACCACAGTCCTCAAAGGGACCAAACAGAGTGAGTTCATATGCTTCAATAATGAAGAAAAATAATCATTATCTCAGACAAATCCCAGAGAACTTCTAGGAAACAACAAAACCTTGAGCCCACATGTGAGACACCAAGCCTTCAATCCTGAAACACTCAGCTCTCATGCTGCCAGCCCCCCGAGATGAAAGACGCCCCAGAACAGGGTCGCGGTTAAGGGTCAGCGAAGCATCTGGGTTTAAATCCCAGCTCCGCCACTCGTTAACCATCGCCCTCTCAGCCGATTACTTCATCTCTCTCTGAGCCTTGATTATTACTGTTTATAAGAAGAGATGATAATACCTGTCACACAGGGCTATTGGAAGGATTCAGTAAGATGTGTATATATCTGGCTTAAAACATCATCACTGTAACTACCATTTATTTTGCTTTGACTATGTGCCCAGCACTAATCTTAGTGATAAGTAGAGAAACTAAGTAGAGAATCTCTCATTCACCCTTCCCAATAATCATGTTACTGGTGAGGAGACCAAGGCTCAGTGTTTAGGAAGCTTGCCCACGGTCATAGAGGCCAGCAACCAGTAGAGACTTGAACCCGGATTCGAGCCCGGACAGCCCATCACTGCTGTCTGTGCGCTCACCTGGCTTCTCTGTGGCCTCTCACAAAATGGATGGACGTGTTTTTTAAGATACAAGACATTTAATTATTGGTAGTTACCATTTCACTGGCCTCAGGACAGTTTTTCTTCCCCTCCCCCCAAAATAATCTTCCTATTACTTTTAGAGATGTCTTGAATATCTTTAGACAAAACCTCTCTTGCGTAAGCCCTAGAAAGCAAATACTAAATCAGGAGGTACGCACGGGTCACTCTGGCGAGGGCCAGCCTATCTCCAATGAGCAGAGAAGAGAGGACGCGGAGGGCCGAGAAGGCGCGAAGAGAGGGCAGACACACCCACACTTTTGTTTATTTCTCAGCGTTGCCTGGAGCTGACCTTGGACCGCTTCCTATTTGTGTTGACTCAGGAACATCGTTCGGGAAAAACTTTAATTTTCCAAAGCTTTCTGCTTGGTGCCAATGGTTTCTTATTCCCAAGGCTAAAAATGCTAAAGGATTTTTTTTTTTCTTTCCAAAATGCCGCATGTCTCTAATAAAACTACAGACTTCTCTAAAGCTAGGTGGTTGGGCAACATCTAAAACATCTTAGCCCATAAATCAAAGTTTTCCGCGGTGACTTATCATAACCCCAATGTGTAAAACAGAAGCGATAAGACTATTCCTGTTTATTTTATTTCTAATCTTTCGGAACAGCTGCCACTTTTCAAGGGCTTCATAGCTTCTCCTGCTGGGTTCTGTCAATCGCTTTCCATAGGTGAGGAGATCCCCTTCATCCAGGCTCCCAGGAAGCTCCAGGCTCTTAGGGGCAGCTCTGCCAACCCTGTCATGGACGCCCTCATTGCAGCTAAAGAGTAAGAGCCTCTGGTTGGAAAGTTCTTCTCTTGTAAACAGAAGTTTATGGTTATACACATGCCTCAAATTAAGTGTATTTTCCACATGATAAAAACAAGAGCAAATATTTATATAATGCTACCAGGGGCCAGGAACTATTCTAAGCGATACCCATAGATTTATTTTCACAACAACCCTATGAGCTAGTTGTTTGTTATCACCACTTTTTTCCCCCTCAGATTAAAAAACAAAAAAACTGAGGTTTAGAGTTTCAATGACTTATTCAGGTTCACTCGGCTAAGAAATAGCAGAGCCAGGCTTTCCCTCAAGTAGTCCAGCTTCAGAGAACAAGCCCCTTCTCACTCCACTATATTGCCATTCTAACAACTTAGTGTTTTAAGAGTCAACTTACATTTAGCATGATTGTTGAATTTGGGTCGAATTCTTCCTAGAGTTCCTGGCACTAAAATAATATCATCCACATTAGTCAGGTAATTGCTCAAGAATTCTGTTCTATCACATGTGACATCTTCCATTCCTATAGGAAGGGGGGAAAAAGTATTTTCAGGCAATTATAAAATTAAAATCTCAACACAGACACTAAAGATAATATTCAGGCACAAGTGAAAGTGAGGATCCCTCTCTTGAGATTTCTTAACTTGACTTTGGGTTTTTTAGTGCTTCTTTATATAATCTTTTCACCAGACTTTTGATTGAGTCATATCATCTTGCAGCACTAGAAGGCTGAAAATGCATCATCTCAGTTACCATTTTAAGTCATTCAGCAAGAACAAGATAAAGGAAGCAACCATGATCTTTAAAAAAAAACAAAAAACAAAAAATGATCATTATGAAAAAAATAAATTCATTTTAAAAAAAAAATCCCAAATCGCTTTAAACTCTTTCTAGCTGGGAGTGATGCAAATCACTGGAATGTACAGTCCTGTGTCTCTTTTACAAAAATCTCATTTTCCAACTGTCTCTCTTCTCTCTCTAATACATCTCCCGACTTGAGTATATAAGCACCAGTCCTCATTCTGCCTTCACTGGTGGCCTTGGATGTTACTGACCAAACAGTACTGGAAACGAGAGAGAAGGAAAAAGGTCAACTCCAGTGACCACCCAAACTGAAAAACAAAACAACGCTGTAAATAATGCAATCAGTTACAGCTGAAAGCTAGCAACTAGAACACAAAAAGGGTCTAGGTAGCGAATTTTTAAAATCAACAAATACTATATCTGCCCTCCAATGATTTCCTACCTGCCTCTCATCAAAAAAAAAAAAAAAAATTCCTTGATCAATGATAAAAAATAACTAAATAAAAAGAAACTCAAATTTTAGAATGACAAATCATGGAGGCTGGAAGAGAACTTTATTGTCATTTCAGAATTTACAAGATGCGATGAAGCTAGAAAGGTTTAATATATCGCTTTGTACAATTCACTATCTGAATATCTTTAAGAGGGGGAACATAAATGATTTTTTAAAGGATTCCCTAAGGTTCTGGAATAAACAGAGTGGTCCTGATCTAGTAAAATTTAAATTATCACCTTCTGGGATCCCAGATTCAAACCCCTTCCTTTTTTTAATACAAACTGGAAGGAAGTAACCACAATCTTCAAAGAAAAATCTATTTATACAATTCTTATAAAAAAATATTAAAAAAAAAACCCAGATTGCTTTAAAATATAGATAGAAAAATATATCCCAACATAGCACAAGGGCTATAGATTAGCCTTTTAACATTTAAAATCTCTGGAAGAAAAATTAAAACAATAGACAGCTATATGTTCTAGCACAATGTCTACTACGGACTTCCCAGGTGGCTCAATGGTAAAGAGTCTGCCTGTCAACGCAAGAGACGCTGGTTCAATCCCTGGATCGGGAAGATCCTCTGGAGAAGGCAATGGCAACCCACTCCAGTATTCTTGCCTGGAAAATTCCATGGAGAGAGGAGCCTGGTGGGCTGTATAGTCCACGGGGTCCCAAAGAGTCAGACGAATTGGACACGACTGAGCACCTGAGCAGGCACGCACATACAGTGTCGACTACACAACAGTGTTCATCCAGGAAGGGCAAGTCTCTAAGTATATATGAATGGGAGACTAGAAAGATCTTCCATTTTCTACCTTTCTAAGTCACTTAAGCCACCCCAGTGGTGAAGCATCTCTCTTGCTTTCAACGTGCTTCTCAAGCCTCATCACCCTTCACCCTCCAGGCTGACTCTGGCAGTGGTGTTGGTGCTCTCATTCTACAAATGAGGAGGCTGACTTGGAGAGCCTTTTAAGTGGCACAGTGTAATTTGAACTCCAATGCAACCCATTCTCACTCCAAAGCTCGGACTCTGAAACGCCAGACAGTGTTACCTTCTAAAAAAGAGAAGCTATGCCGTCTATTCATTTCAGAAGGCTGCCCACCAGCAAGACATGAATTTTATCTAGCCAAGACTTTTACAAGGCTCCAGCGGTGACTCAGTGGAACCCATCTACTTCTTAGACATCTGGCTCCACCATGTGACCAAATGTCCTTGACACCTCTGGGCCACTTAAGTGGAATCAGCTGTGTCACAGGCTCCAAATTCTCTATCCTCTCTGCAGCTCTCCAGCAAGTCAAACTCTTGGGGCACAGTTCTGCAGACAGTCACGTTTAGTCCCTGCAGAAGAGCAAGTTAATCCCAGGGCTCTTTTTTTTTTTTTTTTTTAATTCTCATAGATCTTTTAGAACATTCTGTAAAGAAAACTTCAGGCCCAGAGCAGCGGTTTGATTGGGGAGATTTATTTGCCCAATCTTAACAGAACCACCGGCTCAACCAATTTTCTTCTTCTAAACCCTCCTAGAAGGGAGCAGCCCGTTTTCCAGAGTCACAGTCTCAAATTGTTAGTTCTGGAATGCAGGAGGCATTCTCTGGAACTCAGTCTGCATACCTGTGAAGTAAGAATGTTCTCTGATGCATCCCTCCCCCAGCTCTATCAACATACAATGTTTATGATGCTCTTGATCCATGAATTTTTCTCCTTTATACAGTGATTTAGAAAACTGCTTCCTAAACTGTTTCTTCCTCTCTTTAACAGTCATCTCTATTGAAACAGGGTCCTCTGGCTTGGGTCTAGAATTCACTCAGTGAATGCAGGGAAATAATTTCCCTTATATGTCACTTCTATAGCAGAAGGCTATGTCTCCACCTTTTCATCATGTTCAAATTTATTTTTTAGCCATGTGAATCATGTGAACTCCTTTTAGGGTTGTGACTAGCAGTGATATGTCATATTCACAGAGGAAACTCTTACTATCACAAGGGAACTGTCTGCAACTGTTTTTTTTTTTTTTGCACTGCAAGACTTATGAGACTTAGCTCCCTGACCAGGGATTGAGTGAGCCTGGGCCCAGCAGTGAAAACGCCAAGTCCCAACCATTGGACCACCAGGGAATGCGCTGTAACTTTTTAATAAGAGACAGATTTTGTAAGAAAGGCTTTTCCTACAAAGACTAGGAAGATACAGGAAGTCCCTGGTTTTGATTGACATGAATGCAAGAGTCGTCTCAGCTCATCTCATAGCTTTGAGTCACGGTCCAATTTCTTTCCCCATCCTAAAGAAAGGGGGAAGGAAGAAAAGGAATACAACCTGGGGTTTCTGGGATTCCCCAACACCACCAGAAACCTTATCTGCTTAGACAAAGGACCAAGGTTTTACCGTGGTCTCCGACAAAGATGACATTGACACAGCGATGCAGCTTCAGCTGTTTCAGTCCGTCCATCAGCTGCCCCACGGTTTTGTCAATGTCCCTCAGAGGATTCGTCATCTGGAAAAAGGAGCAAATTAGTCTCTGAAGGTTTTTTTTTTTCCTTTCAGTATCTCAAAGATCTTCTAAACATGCTGGAAAGAAAACTTCAGGCCCAGAGGCAGAGCTTTGTCTAGGGAGATTTTCCTGTCATTCTAAATGGAAACCTGGTCTAAGCACTTTTATTTGTACTCTTTAAGGAAAGTTAAACCTCTCCTCATCCAATCCCTTTCAAGATTCTTTGACACAAAAATTGAAATATTAAGGACAATTCTTTTTTTAGAAATAAAATGGCCTTTCTAAAATATAACAATGTCCTTTACATCCAAGAATTTTGAGAGTGAGCAGAAAATCAGATGGACAGTTTAAGCTTCTTGACCCCTGAGTGAAATCACTTAGGTTTCGAACCATGGCAAGAAGATGGAGGCCAAGGGAATCAAAAGCAGCTCTGAGGTTAAATGGTAACCTTTCACTAAACGATGCCGAATTGGAGCATCATTAACATGATGAGACCCATCTAGTGTTCCAAAAAAACTTAACTGTCAATTTCTGACAATAGATTCTCAAGAGAAGGGCCTCTCCTAGGAAACAAGCTACTCCTTCTCAATTTAGCCCCTTTGAGGCTGATCAGGAGTAAAATACGAATCTGTAAGAGTCCAAACTTAAACAGAAGTGAGTCACTGAGCTTGTCCTAGAAAGTTTCTTATTTAGCCTAATGAAAAATGAAAACTCAGTTCTCCAGAGAACATTTCCAAAGCGTAAGAATCATAACTCATCTCTCAAGTCCTTGCTTCAAATGGCAGTTTCTAACAGCAAAAAAGTGAAAGAGTTATTCACTCAGTCATGTCCAACTCTTTGCTACCCCATGGGCTGTAGCCCGCCAGGCTCCTCTGTCCATGGGATTTCCCAGGCAAGAATACTGGAGTGGGTTGCCATTCCCTTCTCCAGGGGGTCCTCCTGACCCAGGGATCAAACCGCGGTTTCCTGCATTGCAGGCAGAGTCTTTACTGTCTCAGCCACCAAGGAAGCCCCATAGCATGAATGTCCCCACGTATTACAGGTACTGGGGACGTCCCTCTCAGCTCTGGGCAATAGAGAGACTTTCAAGAAACACCCCATCAGCCAAACACCTGACAGTACTTCAGCCGACTCTGACAACTGAGCTACAGTCACACACATCCACTCAAGATGCCTCCCACAAGAACAGAAGGATCCGCATATCTTCTTTCCTCAGACACATAATGTTATCTTCCATTGGCATCTTCTCAGAGGACTCAGGATCTTCCCTCATATAATGTCATCAGTAAAGTCAAGGTGTAAATTTGTTTTCCTCTATGACAGAAGTCAGTATTTCAAATTCTGTCCCAAGGAGTAAGTCATGAGAGAAAGTTTCAGAGCGATGTATGCAGCGTAATCTGAAGAGACTAACAGAGGGTGGACAGGGGCGTTTGCTTCTGAGGAAACCATGCTCTCCTCTAAGACCTTCATTTAGACAAAGAAATACCAAAGCACAACCTGTATCAACCCCTGGCAACAGATTAATTTCCTCTGCTCAACAAGATGACTCAGGCTAGAACCCAGAACCTACTTCTCAGTGATCAGTTCAAACAATAAATTAGATAGTGCCTTGGCGGTATCTGAAGGTGCCTGGAAAAGTAACAGCCTAGAGGCTGTTGTGAAGGTAATGAAGAGAACACGCTGCCCACATCTCTACAAGAAAACGCACCCGCCTCTACCCACCCACTGTCTCCTCTCTCCTTCCATTTCACCTCTTTCCGTCTATCACCTAAGACCGCCTCTGAACTCGGAACAGACTGCTAACCTAATCCCGTACTCTACTGAGTTCTAATCTACACCGTCTTTGAGGATTTCCCCAACTACCTTGCTGGGTTGTTCTCAAGAACCAAGGTTACAAACAACTGTGACAAATTCTGTGGAAAAGTGCAAGCAAAACCAACAGCTCTCTTAACACTCATTCAAGCCTAAATGTTCACATTAGTTTGGGGGCAACTAACTCTAAAGAAAGTAGAAGGGTGTTTGTTTTTTGGCTGAGTTCAAGAACGCTTCACATGAGTGCTAACCTCTGAAGTACTATATTCTTCTGGACTCAAAGCCAAGGAAGATGCACCAAATGTTTTCTGAAATGCATTCAGCTGATTTTCAAACCAAGGCACTGAAGGGAACCTCCAGGGCTGCCCGCCACAAATCTTTGGAACAATAGATAAACTTACTTTGTCCTGACGAGCTTCCGCAGCATAATGATCCATCCTATGTACTTTTCTTCTTCTTTTCTTTGGAGGAGTAACTGGTCTTTCCTGTCTCCTCTTAGGGGTAACCTTCCTCTTAGGTCTCTTAGCCGGAGTAAAAGGTGAACCATAACTACTCTCCTGTACTGGCGGATAGAGATGTGTGGACTCAGAAGCCGTCTGTCCCTCTGGGTCAGATAATAAAGCTCACATTTTGCCATCTAGGCTCAGTGAAGTCTTAGTTAAAAAACAAAAAGCAAACTAAGACTCCTTCTGAAGTGATTTAAAAAAAAAATTGGTATGAAGGGTGATTTGGGGAACTCTACAGAGAGAAGCCTCCTAAACTGAACTCGATGTTGCTGTCACAGCTTCTTCACTGAGAACAAAAATATAATTTAAGAGGATCTGGTCGTGTGATCTCTTTTGGCTGAGGAGCCTACTCGTGGATACACCTGAAGGTGACACAGAGTTCTGTATTCCACAACTCCTGCGTCATGGAGAGGCTGGTCCTTGGTTATGAGAAACTCTCCATTTATAAAGTACTCGCTGAAAAATAAATACTAATCACTCAGTCATTTTAAGGTGCAAAGGGATTCATGGATGTAGTTTCAATTCAGATTCAGACAGGTATCTATTCAGACCACCAAATATATCCATGCAACTGTCACCTTCCTTGGAAAGGATCAGGAAAAAAAATTTAAACCAAGGATGAAATGAAACATAAATACCAAACAAGCTTCCTTGGTCATGAATATACCGATATTTCTACAAATCAGGAGAGAGTTTCCCACTGATAATTTGGGTTTCTGGTAGAGAGGAACTCTAAGCCAAGAAATAATCATAAATAAAATTGTCATTTTAAAAAAAATTCTCTCATAAAATTAGATAAAATGCAAAAAGTCATCAAGATCTCTTCGTCTTAGTATATTTATATCAAGAAAGAGTCTACTTATCCTCTTTCTGTTAGAAATTCCCCTCTTGGTAGTGGTCTGGAAGGTAGCGACTGTACTATGCATCTTGTTTTGAACATCTCTTGGGTGGTAAAGGCTGATACGTAAACTGAGGAAAGATAACCTTTTCGGACTTCCAAATGCTGGAGAAAAACAAGCCGCTGATGTGCGGATGGTGCAAAGGTGACTTAAAGCAGCAAGGCCTGCCGTCCACCTAGCTGATCTCTCTCGGGGGGACTGTTCTGAGAATCATTCAGATGCAAGAAGGGGCAAAGGAGGGGTGATGTTAGTGTGTCCCGGGACGCGTCTGCCATGCGGTGTCGCTGTGTCCAGAGCAAGCACTGCAAAGACACTGCCGTCCCATCCTCTCTCCCACAGAGGATGGACAGACACAGCACCTCCCCAGACTCTGGTTTGGTTTGCTTGCTTGTTTTTAAATGCTTCCGGTTTAGCCAATTCCCCATGAGATGAGAAGCAAAAGGAAAAAGAGAGTTTACCATTTCATGGTCACCAAACACATTCAGCTAGCGCTCAAGTCTGCCCATCAGACACTCGGCCATTTGCAAGAGACCTCAACATTCCAAAGACTCCAGAGGCGAGCCCTTCCAATTGCAGGGGGTTAGAGGAGCAGCGGGGGATTTAGTCAAAATGAGTTTCCATCCAGGGATTATAAGGCACGTATTTCCTTCTTCGAATGTTAGAGGTAGACGGAAGCTAAGTTTTCACTGACCAGCCATACTTTAGTCTGACTTTAGAAGATTGAGCCTGAGGTTATTAAAAGGATGGGAAGGAGAGGGGGCAAATGTCCCTGCTTTTCAGAAGGATACTTTGCCGTCTGAAGGTAGTAACTAGCCAGCCAAAGCTCTGCCTCCGGGCCTGAAGAGCAGCCGAACCAAGAGTCACGGAGAGAAGCACAGAAGGTCAAAGGTTACGCCAAAAACCAAAAGCAAGCATGTTTTCAGAACATTCACCATTACGCTATGAAACCAGGAGTGATACGCCACTGCCTGGAGCTACACGCCCCACGTGTGGTCATCTCATTTAATAACCTTTGCGAATCATCCTGAAAAAAGTATACTCAAATATCAGGCGAAGAAAGCACAGACGTCGGCTGTACTGGAGCAGACGACATGCTGCCAGATTGAATCAGTCTGATTGAATTTCAGATGCAAGGCATGTTCTCAACAGACGTAAAAGACAGCATGTTACTGATTTCAACAATAATCTTTCAGCCAGTATAGTCTTTGTATGCCCAATAAAGACAAGTGAGAAATATATATTATGAGGTAGATAAACCAATTCTGTCTACCACACACACAAAAAGAGGTTTTTCTGGCTTTGGTTTCATGTTTGAAAAGTATAAACTGTTTTGTGTTTCTCTCAGTAAAAAAATAAGATTTCTAGAACCAAATGAGAATTAGTTGAAATCTGAAAATACCCCTTTCCTCTTAAGGGAAGAAAGTGATCAAGTTCTCAGGTAATCGTAACAAAAGGTACATTCCAACATCTCATCATAAATGTTTTACCCCGTGGATATATGAGAATATCCCAGTTATAAGAAGCATTAATACTAAAAAGAACATAGCAAGAATCCTTCTAACTCTCAATTCAGAAATACTCAGGAAAAAAAGATTTATATGTTTATGAGAATCCTAAACCTAGAACCATCATTACAGCCAATTAAAGCATCCTGTATTATGCTTTATTTATCGCTGCTCAGTACCTTAAAAAAACTTTTAATTCATTTCTCGATCAAAACACACACACACTTTCAAGTAAGTAATTATAACTTAACTATGTATATGAGAAATCCAGAGATGTTTGTGGATAAAGAACATTCATTGCTAAACCTTATAACTTTTAAGGAAATGAAAATTATAAGAGTTATACCTTCTCTGTATTGTTAAAAAGTCACCTTTTGACATAAAGAAAATGTTCTGTGCGGTTTGAACACGGCTGTTAATGGATCACTTTGCTTATCTCCTGTACTATAGGAGAGTTTAATGGTTTTCTGGTCTGGGAGTCAGAAGTTACATTTCCAAGTATACTTACCAGCCAAGCAACTGGAGCAGCCCTCCTAAAGTACCAGCCTCTTGCTTTTTAAAGAATGGCTACACCCATCTCTGTTTGCCTCTGTTACAGAGTCTTTTAGGGATACTATTATCCAAGCAAAAGTGAACCTTTAAATAGGGCACATGGAACTGCTTAGGGCTTGGTGTGTGTGTGTGTTTTTTTTTAACATCTTAATAAAATGCGGTTCCTTTTGTTCACTTTAGATTAATCTCAAAGAAAATCATCCTAAGGATAAAACGGCCATGCTTGCTCTGGCAAGAATAAGTTCTGTGTTTCATGTATGCAGATGTTTGTCTCGTTTTATCATTTGTGTTTCATAATCATGTGCAGTGGTTAAACATCAAAGGAATAGGAAAAAGAACATAGAACTTACATGACTTCAATGATTTAAGGCAAACTGAGAATGGTTTCACATAGCCGCTAGTTTCCAGAGCTTAGAGAAATCACCACTGAACTGATGCTAAAGCATTCAGAAGTATTTATGGTTCTCAGTATTTACTGCCTTTGTTTAAACATCCTGCATTTTGATCAAAAATACTTAAGCCAAGACATACTTATCTGTATTTCCTTAGTCATTCTTATGCTGAACATGAGAAACTTAATTATAGCCAACAGTGCTGCCATTGGCTATCTGAGAACAAGAGGTATTTTCCATCATCGAAGAGTTTGTGAAATAATTTCTCATCCAAAATCAAGTTTTATTATGTTGATGTAGACCTCAGCACCCCAGGAAGAAAGAGTGGTGGAAAACATTTAAAATATTAAAAGATTTAGATTCGCAAATCCCAGCATATTTTAAAATGATCTATGCTGAAGTACTGGGGAAATTTCCATCACTTGATAAAAGAACAACATAATAAAATCTCACCATGCCTTTTCCACCTCCAGAATTTGGAGTTCTCCAGCATACTACCTTACAAACTGACCTACTACGATTCCCGAGTGTTTGCTATAAGGGTGTCACACTGCTTTGCTAAACAGATTCATTCCATAGTGTTTTTCTCGCAATTAAGAATTTGTTTCACTTTAGGGGGTGAGGGATATGTTCATGGTCTTGATCCTGGTGATGCTCTCACAGGTATATACCTATGCCGAGATTCATCAAACAGCAGCGCCCAGTGCTACAGTGTTTTCCAGGTCACCTGCACCTGCAGAGGCCACTGAGCTGACCTAGCCTCTCTGACCCACACTGCCTTTCTAAGGGAGTTGAAATTCAGTCACACCGCCTTGCATTGCAGGTTGCATCTCTAGATTCTTTTCCACTCCTATCCCGGTGACGGCAAAGGCCAGCCCTTCCCGGTCCTTCATCTTCTGACTGATGCCTGCAGGACTGGAACCTATGAACACCAAGTGGCTGGAATATATGAACACCAAGCTGGAAGATAGGAACACCCTCCTATGAACACCAAGTTTAGGATATGCTTGCATAACAAATCAATCTGAAATGAAGTTCCTGTAAGAAAAACAGGTATGTTTAAGATTCTTTTAAATGTTTTCACTGTTGTAGTTCTTTGACTTTGTATCTACCGTACACACACCAACATGCTAAGAGACTGTGCAAGTCCTGAAGTCAGGTCAGTAGACGAGGCGGCCCAGGGACACAGGCTCTCAGGCAGAAGATAAGCTACTAACCTCAGGGCCAAAGGGGCCATACTTGTGTCCAGAGAAATCAGGCTGTTCGGAATAGAAGGCATAGACTGAAGGCCTACGGGAAAATTGGAAGGTTCAGAATCTCCCCCAAACCACACACAACAAAAGAATATCACTTATCCCTACACATTACACAAACATCCTTGCAAATCAAGTTAATCACCCAACCACTGTTAGTCTTACCATGAAAAAAGTCTCTTCCTTGTTTTTTTTTTTTTCTGTTGTTTTCTATTATTTCCACATCCACCACCCTCTACACCACCCCCACTGTGGTAACTACCTGGTTACTACCTTCAGGAATAAAAACTCAAGAGGAAAATCTGAATGCAAACTCAGGTCTTTGATCCCTAAGATAATAGAACCCAGTGAGAGTTCACAGGGCCGTGCAATCTGCAGCCTGAAAGAACAACTCCATTCAAGTGAAAATAATCAGTCTTCTGGATTGGGAGTTTGGGATTAGCGGATGCAAGCTATTATCTACTGAATGGATAAGCAATCCTTACTGCTTATATAGGACTGTTTATATGTACAGCACGGGGAACTACAGTCAACATCCTGTGATAAACCATAATGGAAACAAATATGAAAAAGAATGTGTGTATATACACATACATATAAAATGCATACCTGAGTCACTGTGCTGTGCAGTAAAAACTAATACACTGTAAATCAACTACACGTCGATAAAATAAAACCTTTCCAAAAGTCAGTCTTCGTGCTTTCCCAGTTCTTGGGATGCTGCTGGTTTATTTACCAAAGCCAAGAACTCCCTCGAGCCCTGCTGTGGTGACCAGGATTAACAGCTGGAGTAGTTCACGTAATTAAACTGTCCTCAGTCACCTACATCCACTGTGCCCTAAATCCCTCTTAGGGAGGTCGCCTTTAAGGCTCAGAACTGCAGAACCAGTAACAGCGGCAGACCTTGGCTGTGCCCCTACTGCACAGCCCATCGAGGTATTCACCCAGTTCCACCCCGAGGCAGAAACGCACTCATGAAGGAAGGGAGTTGGGGAGGGGGCAGATACCTTTCGTGGTCCGGCAGGGTCAGCCACTGCAGGATGGTCAGTATCCTCCTCTCGTGAGGGATCACCCTGTGGGCAGCAACCAGCAAGCGTGAGGTCAGGAGGCATCGCTACCGACTGCAGCCTGCCGAGCGCCTGCCCCTGCACCCAGGCCAGCAGCTCTCTACTTACCACCATCTGTTTTCACTTCACTGAAGTAAAAGATCCCTTTTCCAATTAGTGTTTAAATGTCCGTTTCTATTTGCAACAGGTCATGTTGCTCAGCCTCGGCCGCAGAAGACAAGACTGGAAACTCTGATTCACAGTCAAGTGAAGAATCTGCCTTGCTCACAGAGGCTTGGCTGCAGACGAAAAGGACCCCGGACTCGGAACCCTTGCTATTTAGTGGGTAAAGCCATTAGCTGTGGCCACCAAGGGACCAGGACTTGTATCCCCAGTCTGCCTTCAGCTAGCATGACCTCTCTTGACCTCCAGGCTTCTCTGACCTCTCAGCCTCAGTTTACTCACCAGTAAAATAAAGATGACGGTAACACACACTGCATGACTCGGCTGTAAGGATGGAACGAGGCAGGATGGGCAAAAGGCACGCACAGTGCTTAGCACACAGTGAGCGCTAAAAAACGTTCTTATTTTCATTAACAATCAAGATTAGTCACCATGCTATCTCAAAATAGCTATATGACTTAAGAAACATTGTTGAATCTGAAACTTTAAGTTCCTCATCTATAAAATAAGGGGTTAGGAAAGGTATTCGGGAAATTCTCTTCTAGCTCTATAAAAAATCTATCAAGAATAGGCACATATAATTATGAGACTGACGAAAAGGGTATAATCTTCATCCACAATGACTTTGTGTTTAAGTCTCATGCCTCTGTTGAAATATAATTACCCTCAGTCTGGCACTCGTTTCAGGAGCCCTCGGCTAGCATGATAGCACTGTATCGTGGGCTGACTTAGTTACATTACGATGCTCACAAGCTGAGTGATGTCTTTATGGGGAATTTTGCTTATTCTTTCCTAAAAAGAAGCATAACATACTTTTCTGCTCCCTCATCCAAGATCAGACATTGGAGCATGTTTACAATAAATTTAAACTGAAGCCCAAATTTAACTGTGGATAGTAAAAATGACTGTGGCCAAGAGTGAACCTTAATGTAAACTGTGGTCTCTGGGTGACAGTGATGTGTCCATGGAGGTTCCTCATTTGTGACCAGGGTACCACTCTGGTGGGGGATGTTGGTGCTGGGGGAGGCTGTGCCCGTGTGGGATGTGGATGGAGGTATTGGGTTGGACAAAAAAATTGTTCAGGTTTTCCCCTAAGATGTTATGGAAAAACCCGAATGAACTTTTGGGCCAAGCCAATATATGGGAAATCTTTGCTCCCACTGTTCAGTTTTACTGTGAACTTAAAACTACTCTAAAAAAGTAGCTATTAAAAATGTATCATGGGATACTGGGTGAGCCATTTCAGCTCTCAGTTTTGGTAGACACGAGCATGGGCTAGCCGGGGGAAAGACAGACCTTCCGAGTCACGGTAGACCGCTAGCGTTGGCAGCTCCACTCAGCAACCTCCCCCAGAGTCTGCCCCCTCCCGCCCCTATCAACACCACCCTTCCCTGAGAGACGCTGGGTCTGCCATTCCCCTCTCTGACCACTTCTCTGTCTAGAACTATCCTACCAGCCCAACAAAATCATGTTTACCATAAAACAAGTTCTCATTTATACAAATTCCAATGCTACTGAATAAACGTGATCTTGTTTATTATATCCTATAATTGAATTAGAAGTAGGCAAAGCCAAGCCAGGTTAATCGCTTGAGGTATTTAATTCCTCAGCCTTAGAAATCCCCTGTATCTGAACAAAATAATTACATATTTTGAATTCTTTCCTAACTTAAAAGAAAAGCGAGTATCGTGGTTTTTTCATTGTGCCTTACTTCACTACCTACCTACAAGCTGCTTTATTTTACGTAATTGGTGTTAAGTCACAAAGATGGATTCTGAAGGACTCACTTGATGCTAATAGAAAAATAAAGATTAACAGAATTTGTTTCAAGCTCAGACTGCTCACCCTTTAAATGCCTTCTTTAGACGGGGTACTTGACAAGTAGGGGAAGAAACATCAGCTCTGAGGTTTACACTGGTGATGTGACTTTGGCAAGCTACTTAACCTGCTGTTGCTCTATAAAATGAGCTGTCTTACAAGGTGGTGTAAGGATTAAAGCACTCAGAGGCGTGTCTGGCACCTTGGAAAATGTGGGCTTCTATCGTTACGGACTGGATTCGTGTGTGTGTCACTCAGTCGTGTCCGACTCTGTGCGACCCCGTGGACTGCAGCCCGCCAGGCTCCTCTGTCCATGGACTCTCCAGGCAAGAACACTGGAGTGGGCTGCCATTTCCCTTCTCCAGGGGATCTTCCCGACCCAGGGATTGAACCCAGGCCTCCTGCACTGCAGGCAGATTCCTCCCATCTGAGCCATCAGAGGGGCTATGGATTCACGGGCCCACAGAAATGATACGCTCACTCATGAAATATCTGTTAAAAGCATATTACATTCAAGGCATTTGTGTGAATATAAATAAAGATACAAGACACTCCTACCAAAAAAACCCAATACGGAAGAGTTGCCATTCTCTGCTTGGAGAGAGAAGCAGGTGATCATCATTTTCTGGGCGAGGGCATGCGTGTGGTGAGAGCGTGAGATGAGCATGTGGGGGCCTGAGTATCCACTGAAACCATAACCTTAGCCACAGCACTTTACCTGTCTAAGCCTTGGCGTTCTGATCACAAACGTGAGGAGTCACACAGAGTGGTCTCCGAGTTTCCCTGTAGATCTAAGACTGCCTTTATGAAAAAGCCTCAGAGACTAGAAAAGACACAGCCCCTAGCCATGAATGTTTAAAATCTGATGCAGACACAGTACAAACAGATCTGACAAAGGAAGAGTGTACTCCAAACAGAAAGGGATTCATGCAGTTGTCTTCACCATTACCAGTTGATACAGGGTTTCTCATGCGACCAAGCACATTAGACATGTTACAAGAAGAAAAGGAAATAGGAAAAAAAAAAAAGGAAAATGAACTAGATGAGGTATTCAGTGTTAAAGGGGAACAAATTACCTTAGGTCATACATAGATAGCTGTTGTCTGGTCATTGTTGAAAGAGATAATGTGAATAAGAAAACAAGTACCATTTGTTGGCTATTCTCTATGTACTAAGTACCCTACTAAGGACTTTAAGCAAGTTAATTCATCCTATCTTCATGACTCCCTAGGGCGAAGACACTATCATTCCCATTTAAAGATGAAGACGTTGATTTGTCAAGCGGTTAAAACATTTGTCCAAGGTCAGCAACCTACTGAGCAGCAGAGCTGGGACTGGAATCAATCCGACACCCATACATCAAGGGACTAGTGCTCTGAGCATGAGCCGACAGTAAAGAACGTAATGGAGACACAGCTGAGCGTGATTCTGAAACGAAATACTATCATTTGAAAAGCAAGGCTAATTCTAGGTTGCAGAATGGAACCAGGTTAAAAAGATGACTTTCAAAGTCCAAGTCTATGGTTTGAATCTGCTTAAATTTGAAAATTTTCAGTATGGATGATGTGTAGATTTCCTTGACATATAATCCAGTAAATACCTGGAAGTGTGACCTTTTTTTTTAAGTTCTAAAGACTTTTTTTTTTTTTTTAAAGAAAGAAAGAAAATGAATCCAAGTCACTTCCAGGATACAGAGATAAAGGAAGAATAGTCTGAGAAGCAAAGCAAAACTACAGACGTCTTTGGCGCACACAAAAGCTACCTTCTTGTAAGGTCTGAAATGGGTGGAGAAAGTCACCATTCAGAACCAGAACACTAAGCCTTTTCAATGAAGCTCTGCAGCAGTTTTGGGGGGTAAGGGTGAGGACTAAGTATTAATTATACTGTTGGTGCCTCTCCATTCTGCCAGCCAAGTATGTTGTGGAGAAGAAGAAATCACTTCTAAACGCATCAATGACAGCCAAGGGTTAAAAAATGTTATGCATAAGATTAAGCTGGTAAATCAACATGTCACTTCTAACATGCACATTTTCTCAGCCAAGAAGATCTCTTTTTAAAAAGGGGAGCAGGAGACTCTTAAGGGACACTGTCTGTCTTAACTTCAAATCACCAAACGCAATTTCAATTTAGCACTTCAAATCTGAAAAAGCTACCTTTCTTCCTGAATTTTGAGAATATAGATGGTACCATTCTGGATTAATCTGAACCTGTGATTGCTCTCAGCACTCTACTATTACAGAATAGTCAGATTTTTGTTACGGCATAAGAGGCAAATACGGAAACAGCTTTAGGTGGTTTAAAAAAAAAAAAAAACAAGATGGAAAGAACGTCTCAGTGGGAACAAAATTCCCATGAAAGTTGAAACAGATCTTTCTCTTACTAAGGAACCTCAAACATAATCAACATGTTGACACTTTTATTAGGTAAGTTTCATCTTAAGACTGTTTCATGAACATTAACTACTAATCCGCCCCATCACCTCTGTGGGGAAGAGAAGCAGTTTCTTTTCTCTTATTAAGGAAACCCTGGAGCTCAGTAGGAAAATGAGGGGGAAACAGAGACTTCCTCTTGGTCTCCTGTCTGAAGTTTCCAGTCTCTGGACTACTACATCAGCTGTTCAACAACACATTTGAATTTTAAAGCTGTGAACCAAAATAAATATAGAATGTTGTAATACATTTATAGAAAATGATAACTCAAATCACAGCGATAAATAGTTTGAGAAATATACATTCCCTAGGTGCCAAGTTACCAAAAATCTACAAACAGGAACAGAAGACTCTAAAGGATGACTAGACGTAGAAGAGAAAAATCTCCCTTCCATCCCATTAAGGAAAGGTGGGGGGAGAGAGAGACGGGGGAGGGAAAGAGAATCGAGATGGAAAAAGAGAGACAGGATCCCCCCCAAAATACCTGGAGGGTTATCTTGAGTCAGAAAGTACTAACATTTACATTTAAATGAAATAAAATTGAATGAATGTGTCTTAAACTAAATCATAACTGTAATTTTACAAACAGTGACAAAATAGAGGTAACTTACACAGGCCAGAAGAATGTCCCAGCGTTCACCCCTTGCTTCGTGGCTGTAATCCATAGCTAATGAGGAAAATATAAGAGGCTTAGAACATGTTTTGACTTTTGGTCAAAGAAGAAAAAGGTTTTAAAATATATTAGCTCAGACATCTTAAACTTTACCCATACCCTACCATAAATCTCCCAATATTTGCAACTTTTTTTTTTCACATCTGGAAGTCAGAATTATTCTTTCCATAAATGTTATTCAATACATTCTCTGCAAAAGCTTTCAAGCTCTGCTGTGATTATAGTGGCTTTAAAAAAAGCAACCCTTATTTCATCTCAAGAGTCTCTTCTGTACCTGTCCCTTTTGATCATCGTTTTGAACATTTCACTTTTACGACAGAATTCTGCTCATCAAAGGACCTCAAGTGACCGTATGTTTCCTTGACTGTTGAAAGCCTAGAGAGAACCCCAGTTTGGCACACAGATGCCCAGATCGCGGAACCCAGCTTTGCCTTATTTTATACTCAAAGAGGTGAATGAAACGGGGCTGGGGAGGAAGATTATTTTTTATCCTGGATTTCTGCTTGCACCTTTTACTTAGCCTTTTGGTAAATGGAATTTTAGGAGTGAGTTCCTAGGGTAAGTTAGGTGACCCAAGCATGTCATTAAGTCTTCTAAAATATTCTTTTCAGGGACTTCCCTGGTGGTCCGGTGGTAAAGATTCTGCAATTCCACAGCAGGGGGCGTGGGTTTGATCCCTGGTCTGGGAACTAAGATTCCACATACTCCATGGTGTGGCCAAAAATATGTAGGTACATAGATAGAGTGTATATAACACATACAAATATGTAGATAGATAGAGTATATATAATACATACAAATATGTAGATAGAGCATATATATAATAGGTACAATATGTAGATAGATAGAGTGTATATATAATGCATACAAATATGTAGATAGAGTGTATATATAATACGTACAATATGTAGATAGATAGAGTGTATATATAATACATACAAATATGTAGATAGAGTGTATATATAATACATATGAATATGTAGATTGAGTGTATATATAATACATACAATATGTAGATAGACAGAGTGTATATATAATACGTACAATATGTAGATAGATAGAGTGTATATATAACACATACAAATATGTAGATAGAGTGTATATATAATACGTACAACATGTAGATAGACAGAGTGTATATATAATACGTACAATATGTAGATAGATAGAGTGTATATATAATACATACAAATATGTAGATAGAATGTATATATAATACGTACAACATGTAGATAGATAGAGTGTATATATAATACATACGAATATGTAGATAGAGTGTATATATAATACATACAACATGTAGATAGATAGAGTGTATATATAATACATACAAATATGTAGATAGAGTGTATATATAATACGTACAATATGTAGATAGAGTGTATATATAATATGTACAATATGTAGATAGATAGAGTGTATATATAATACATACAAATATGTAGATAGAATGTATATATAATACGTACAACATGTAGATAGATAGAGTGTATATATAATACATACGAATATGTAGATAGAGTGTATATATAATACATACAACATGTAGATAGAGTGTATATATAATATGTACAATATGTAGATAGATAGAGTGTATATATAATACGTACAATATGTAGATAGAGTGTATATATAACACATACAATATGTAGATAGATAGAGTGTATACATAATACATACAAATATGTAGATAGAGTGTATATATAATACATATGAATATGTAGATTGAGTGTATATATAATACATACAATATGTAGATAGAGTGTATATATAACACGTACAATATGTAGATAGATAGAGTGTATACATAATACATACAAATATGTAGATAGAGTATATATATAATACATACAATATGTAGATAGATAGATAGAGTATATATATAAATACATATGAATATGTATACACATACCTAGTACCCGGGCTTCCCAGGTGGCACAGTGGTAAAGAACCCGCCCGCCGATGCAGGGGACACAGAGACATGGGTTCGATCTCTGCATCAGGAAGATCCCCTGGAGAGGAGGGCATGGCAGCCCACTCCAGTGTTCTTGCCTGGAGAATCCCATGGACAGAGGAGCCTGGCAGGTTACAGTCCACAGGGTTGCAAAGAGTCGGACACGACTAAGTGGCTCAGCACACACGTGTGCACGATGAATATCTACTTATGTGTATGTACATACGCTTCCTAGCTCATGCTGTGGGGGCAGAAGTTATGGCAGTTAAGACCCTGACCGTGGGGACCAGTTACTTGGATTTTATGCCTTGCCTCTGTCACTTACCAGCCATGTGATCATCCAGGAAGCTAAGGCCTCTACATTTCTTTAAAATGTAGATAATACTACCTAGCACATAGGACTATTCTAAGCTGTAATGAATTAACATGTGTAAAGTCCTTACAAACATTTGGTAAACCCTGGATCAATTTTCATCTTAATTATTACACAAGAATGGATATGAATATAATCGAGTTATTTCAGGTCACTGAAAACAACTTAGAACGGCCTGTGTCCCGCTGGACAGAAGTCTGGGAGAAGAAACCCCTTCGCTTGAGAAGGCAAACAGGAAAAGGAAGTGTGGCTTGGTTTTTCACAGGACCCCAAATAAAAACGGTCCAGGAATTGCGATCCCCCTCCTTTCTGGTTTCAACGTCTCCACATTTTGACAGTATTTTATTTACTCCAGTTAAAACTTTTGTTTTGGGGGGAAAGGGGCAATTTGGAGGTGTGGGACATGCAGAAGTTTGGCCACAGTTTCAGGAAGGCCAGGAACGCCTGGCCGAGGAGAATCACGCGAGGACTCCCAGGCCCTGGGGGAGCACCTCAGACCCCCAGCTCCCACAGCAGAGCAGCCGCAGCTGGCGAGCGAGGGGCAGGTAGGGGCAGACACGCTCTTAGACTTCTGGAGGCCCAAGCTGCCGGCAGGCGTCGTCAGCAAGAAAGAAGGGCCGTCCTCGTCCCGCAGGGATGGACCAGAGAGGTCAGGACCTCAGACCGCGCTGAGCACCACCCAGGGGGTTGGTCCGAAGTACCCGTCGGACACAACTGAAGCGACTTAGCATGCACACACGCATCTTCCACTCTACAGGTCAACTCCAGCTTATCCCCAGGCCAGTGAGGACTCAAGTGGGTCCTCATTCACTCATTCATCATTCATCCTCGTGCCAGCGCCTCCACGAGCAAGAAGATGAACTCAAACTGAGTGCTGGACATCCTGCAGGCGCCTCAAAACCACCTCAGATTCTGACATTGCGCTCAGTTGTGTCCGACTCTTTGTGACCCCATGGACTATAGCCGCCAGGCTCCTCTGTCCATGGGATTCTCCAGGCAGGAACACTGGAGTGGGTTGCTGTGCCTTGCTCCAAGGGATCTTCCTGGCCCAGGGATGGAACCCAAGTCTCCTGTGTTTCCTACATTGGCAGGCTGATTCTTTACCACGAGCACTATCTGGGAAGTCTTTTTTTCTTATAATAAGTGATCTTTTTGCATACTTATTTTCATTTCAGAGACATAAGCTTAATGCATCATAGTCAAGCAACTTCCTAAAAAATCTGGTGCCTTATTTCCAAGGAAGTTGTATTAAGCAATATTTGGTAGACATGAAGTGTAAGATAAATCTGGGGTTTTTTAATGGAATTTTTTTTTTAAATACAGCTTTGTCAAGAGATGACCCTACACTTTCAGAAGCTATCTTATGGGATACATGCTGAGGTTGGCATTATCTGAGCAACAGAAAGCCCTATGAGTAACTTTTAGCTTCCTAACCCTCGGGGGAAATATCACCAAAGGAGTCTTCACAATGGTATAAGGAATGGGAACTGGGAGGGATGACAGATGTGTGTTAAAATTATCCTGGTGGCAAAATCAGGATTGTTGGTTCTGTATACTTTTCTATACTTAAAATTTTTGCAGTGACAACATCTCGGTAATTAGAGAAAAAAAATTAACCAATTGTTAAAAAAAAAAAAACAATGCCAATGTGAACTACGAAGACAAATTAAAGGTAAAATTTTTTCTTTCTTTCTTCATTTCTTTCAAGAGAAGTGATTTCTCCCTGCTCCTGGTAAAAGTCATGTTGGCCATATTTTCTAAAAGAAAATTGGGATCCTGACCAGAAAAGTGCAAAAAGTGAACAAATAAGAGAGAATACTTGAAATTTAGAAAAAAAGTTTTTTAAATCTCAAAGGAAAGAATCCTAGCAGTAATGAAACTGGTCTGTCAAAGATCTGGCAAACAGTATGAGACTGAATGCATAAAGTTTCTGAAGTTAAATCAGATCATGAGCAGCTATAAAAGTTCCTTTGCAAGTTATACATATATATTATATTTCAGAACCCTGAAGTTAAATCTAGTAATTACAGAGGAAAAAAAGTGCAGTAAAACATTGCTCCAAAGGAAGATACATGAAAAGGAGCCTCCTGAGCTATAAAAGTGGGGGAGAGTCACGAAACAGATGTCATAAAACTAGTTTCTCATTAATTCAGAGAAGTGGAAATCATAATTTTTCACTTCCCATTGGGAATCTGAAAGTAATATACATTTCCTCAGAGATGAGTCAAACTACACAGCTTGAAAAAAAATTATCTAAGAAGACACCCAGTTTGGCCTTCTGACCTTTAATCCGAGTATTTCTTCCTTTACTTTGCTTTATCTACAGGCACAGTTTTCAACATTTGTGTCCTAGAGGCTACGTTTTGAAAAGGGAATAAATGGGAATATAAATATTGTACCTTCTTGACATGTTATTAGAATTAAAAAAAAAAAAAAAAAACTTTCCCTCTGGGACCAGGAGCATTTAAATGCAAAATCTAACACTTTCTCAAATTCAGTAGAACATGCAGCTGTGGAAGAAGGGAAGGTGTTTTCAAAAGGAAAATAAGCAAAAAAAATTTTTGAAAACTATGAACTACTGTTGTAGTCTTCCTAGTAGTTCTCTGCAGGGAAACTATTCTTTTGCATTCCAAAGCACAGAAGTAGAAGAAATGGAATTCTGAGAGACCAGAGGAATGGCAGGGCCCTAGTATCAGCGGGAGTAAATCAGTCACTGAGACTCAAGTGTCAGAACAGGGCTTCCCTGGTGGCCGGGTGAATAAGCATCCACCTGCCAATGCAGGAGACACAGGTTCGATCCCCAGTCCAGGAAGATTCCACGTGCCGAGGGGCAGCTAAGCCCGTGCGCCGCAACTACTGAGCCCGAGAGGCTCGTTCTGCAAGAGAGAGAGGGGCCACCACGAGGGGAAGCCGGGCGCGGCCCAGAAGCGTCCCCACGGCTCACAGCGAGAGAAAGCCGGACGCAGCGAGAAGACCCCGTGCAGCCAAAACAAATTAAGTTTTAAAAACAGAGTCAGAACAGACTAAAGATGTGAGGGCTGGGGATGCCGTGGCAGAGATGTAAGCCACTGCGGCACTCCCCAGGGGATGAGGGCCAGAGGAAGTGAGTGATGAGATTCAGGAAGAAGCATAGACGCCTTAGACGGAGGCGCAGCGCAAGCTCAGGCCTGGTAAACAGGATGCCAGAAGAGTCAGGCAGCGGGTTGGGGCCTGAGAACAGAGAGAAATGACCAAGTCTCTGCCTTCGGGGGCTCCATAGACTAAAGCAAATATCTGAGTAATTTCAAATGATGTTGTCATAATCATGATAGAAATAACACAAAAACCCAAGACAGGGTCCCTAAGCTTATTAAGAGCTGAGAAAGCTTAGTGAAAGCTTCTTGGGAATGGATATTTCAAATGAAATTTAAAAGAGAGACGAGCATAGTAGGCAAGGGGTTGGGGAGCAGGGTCTGTTCTAAGTACACTATGATACAGCAAAAAGAGAGAGAATACAGATTTATAGCATAGATGGAAAAGAAGCAACAGAATAAAGGAAAGGTAGCTTTCCTGGGGAAAAAAAAAGTCACCTGTTAGCAACATAATAAAATAGAGAGGTAAGCCAAGACTAGCGCCATCAAGGCAATCCCTTTGGCCTGGAAGTTTACGACTATTCTGTCATTCTTTTCTTTGCTGTCTCTTTCTTGAACTTGCCATCTATCTTGCATTCTTGAAAAAAAGTGGAAGTGTTAGTTGTTCAGTCGTGTCCGACTCTTTGTGACCCCGTGGACTGTAGCCCACCAGGCTCCTCTGTCCATGGGATTCCCCAGGCAAGGGCACTGGTGTGGGCAGCTGTGACCGTCTTCGGGGGATCCTCCCGACCCAGGGACGCAATCCGCACCTCCCACACTGCAGACAGATTCTTTACTGTCTGAGCCTCCAGAGAAACATCATTATGCTATAGTAATTCACGAGGATGGTCTCAGGACCAACTTATTGTGTTACCAAAACTAGCCAAAAACCACTGTAGGCCCAGCAACTTGAGGAGTAATAAGGACACAACGAACTAGCAAATAAAACAAGAAAGAAGCAGATTCACAGATATAAAGAACAAACCAGAGCTTGGACACCACTAAGGAGAGGGAGGGGGGAGGGGTACTGTAACGGTGGAAAAACGGAGAAAAAGAGGGATTACGGGATTATATGAAGTCATGTGTGTGAAACTTGTGAGCACTGTAAAGCACTTTAGGATTTACAGAATCTTGTTTTCAATTTAAAAATTCTTTTAAATTGAAAAAAAAAGAATGCATCCTCTCGCCTTAGAAGTGCTTTCCTCCAGAAACTCTGGCTTCAGAGAACTTGCACCATGATGGGGGCCAACCTCATCTCTCAAATCTCCACACTGAGTGGGTCCCTTGGAGTCTCAATGACTCCCTGCCTCGCTGAGTCCAGCTTTAAACCAAACAGGGAATTTTTCCCCACCAAGACATCTCAGTATTAGAAACAGCAGGATGAGAGCAGAGAGATTTTTCAAAGAAACAAACACACTTACGGCACTCCATTAAGACTATGGAACATACTTTTGTCACGAGAAAAAAAGTAAATAGCTTCAAAACAACAATATAAAAAGGAATCCCATTATAATACATGTAGGAGGAATACGGGGTCTTGCAGCTAGTGGCAACTTTTAATAGTGCATTCTGAAGATTAACAAATGAAAAGCAGACTCACCTTGGCGGAAGTCTCTGTATCAGGGTTTTAGTAATGAAATTAAAATGTAGAAACTGTTTTTGAAAGTCTCATGGTGTGATTCACATTTTCAGATGGACACTGCAAGCACCTCATGGCATACATTAGATTTCAAACTAGAAATAGAGCAGTTCTTATTTCCCATGTAATCTGACGTACACATTATTTGCCAAGTGCCTTTCATGGTTCAATCACTCAGTTAAAATAAGTTGAGTTTGATTTAACTGCCTAAGATTTTCATAAATATTTTCTCTACTCCAATTTTTTCACTGGTGAGTTCATGAAATATATAAGCCTCAGAGAGGATGGTATAAATGCTTTGCAGTATTTATTAAGGCTCCTATTTTCTTATAGTATTTTCGGTTTCTTATACTGTAGTTTCTTATAGTTCCTGTCCATATAGTCTTCTTACATGCCAGATTTCAATAGAACGTGTTTTCAAGCTATATCCAGTGTGCTCCTTGGAATGCTTTTGGTGGTCTCTTGTTCAAGAAGACAGACAGAAACACAAATCGGTTTCACTGCAAATCCTGGTCTGGCACTAGGGAATCACTAAACTTCGTGAAATGTGTCTCCTTGGAGAGCAAGTGAGGAAACAACGGAACATAGTTAAAATGGAGACTTCACTTCATGGAGCAGGTTCATAGCTTTCCCTCTGTTCCTGCAGAAGCTAATGAATACTTAGTCTCATTTTCTGAGGCACACCAACCCAGAGGAAGCCTAATGTCCACACTGGATGGAAGTTGATCCAATCTGATAAAATGATTATTCATCTCTATATCCTTTGTGGTTCTTCAAGCCAAGTTTGTTTCCACAACAGAATTAATATAAGAAAAACAACTAGCCACAGCTTGACAGAACTCTAACTTCAGTCATTTTATTTATACCTAAAATAGTCCTCTATCATAAACTTGGTTTGGGAAATCCACCCTGGAAACAGATTTCACTTTGCTTACAACACAGTGCATCCTAGACTCCTGGGAGTCCAGCCTGAATAAGGACAGCAGAATCAGAACCCCTACGAGAAAGAAACCCTACTACCGACGTACAAGAAGCCTTCCAACCCTTTTTAAAAATAAAAACCCTATTTAACCTTGCACACTGGTTTATTATGCAATATTAAAGATCAGTCCTGGGTGTTCATTGGAAGGACTGATGTTGAAGCTAAAACTCCAATACTTCGGCCACCTCATGCGAAGAGCTGACTCATTTGAAAAGACCCCTATGCTGGGAAAGATTGAAGGCGGGAGGAGAAGGAGACGACAGAGGATGAGATGGCTGGATGGCATCACTGACTCAATGGACATGAGTTTGGGTAAACTATGGGAGTTGGTGATGGACAGGGAGGCCTGGCGTGCTGCGGTTCATGGGGTCACAGAGAGTCAGACACAACTGAGCGACTGAACTGAAGGCATATTTTACCATAGATGACTTTTACTCAAAGACAATATTTTTTTTCTTACTTTACATTCTCCATTTAGCCCTTAGACTGCAGCAGACATCACCAGGTGGGAGCTCATTTCGGGATGGTGGACTCGCGGATGTGTGTGGACCCTGCCCACTCTTCCTGCCATGGCAGACGGCACAAAAGCCTCCCAGCCTCGGTCCTGCCCAGGGCTCCCCCGTGGCCCCACGTGGAGCCTGGTGGGCTACAGTCCATGGGGTCGCAAAGAGTAGGACACAACTTAGCGACTAAACAGTTAACAACAATATGCATATACATATTATATGCACATATATTGTGTACACACATATATATACACAATACCAAAACACAGAAACATTGCCAAGTATGAAGAAATTAAATGCATCTTTTTCACAGGTAACAAATTTGGAAATGAAGAGTTTCAATGCACAGAAAAACACACATAAATGCAAAACTCACCGGTTGACCTCCCCACCACCTATGGTTAAATTTCTCTCGCCCTCGAAGATTGAAATGTGCATCAAATACAGGATCATACATGGAATTGCCAACAATTCCATGTGATTCTGGATACAGCCCCTTTGTGGAAAAGCAAATTTATTGTCAAAATAATCCACATGTAATAATAGTTCTATCATAAATTTTATCATAGAAGGTTTTATAACAATATGTAATTTCTAATTTTATATGATATATATAACTTCTACATGTCTGTCAGAGGAAACATGACTATTATCTATACACTGGTTGTAAGCCATTGTGAAACTTGACATGATTATAAGAAATTTAACATTGAAGTTTTTTTTTAACTGTTACAATTTAATAAGATGACAATTTTTATTACAATAAATTAACCTATAGATTGAAATTTACTTATGTGTCTCCAAAGAAGCTTCTATTTCTAAATACACTATTCCTTTTTCCTCGGTTCTATTTCTACTCCAAGGCAAAAAGAAATAAACAAAATAAATAAATTATATTTTTTAAAAAAGAAACCGAGGTAGAATTTATGAGCATCTGAAAATTAAAACATAGCAGCTCCAAAGTCAATGCTTTTATTTGAAAACTCAGAAACTAAAGAATAGATCCTGTGGTATCTGAGAGGTTGGATGAATATATTCAGACAGAATTGCACCTGGGGAAAAAAAGGGTTTTAAAGTTGCAATGAAGTTCAGTCATTGACAAAGTTGTAAAGGGCATTTACTATGACAATTGATAAAGGTAAGATGAAAAACAGAAAGATTTTCTCTTAACACTAAGGAACATGTTTTTAAATTTTCCCTTTAAGTCATTTCAGGATGAAATCAGCCCTTTGAATCTACACCATTTGAAAGAATACTTACAGTGGCCAAAGTGTATAAGTTAGGGAAAGTTTTTGTTGGGTACACAGGCCTCATGTAGGGGGAGTGAGTGCCACAGGACCCTGGAGACAGAATTCAGGTATTAGAGCAAGAAAAACAACAGGAAACACTCCCCAGGGAGACCCACTCTACGAGCGAAGACACGGGCTCTCTTCACGCTTGAATTTCAAATGGGAAGGCCGTGTGCCCATACATCTCAGAACCGACAGCTGAGGGTTACTGGGCAGGTGGCGGGTCACAGATAGGAACGCGGGACAAGAATGACTTACTCAGCTTTTCAATGTTAGGCATGACCTTGCTGCCTTTCTTCATGTAGGATGCGCGGAAACCATCCACAGAGAAGATGATCAGTGGAGGGCGAACAAACCTTAAAGGGTAACACGATAAAACTTCAGACAAATAACGCCACAGAGTTTGCACTATGCTTAGTCCTTCTCCGCAGCTGGAGCCGAGAATTTCTAAAGCAAAACTTCAGCGAGGGTATCTGTAAGAGCCTGGGCTTTCAGCCACATAACATTTGTGGCAAATTCAGTGCAGAGTGAAATGACCAGGGAAGGAGCTGGACTCCAGGCTTCCCTCAATGTGCTCTCTCCACGGCTGCCTCTGGCATTGCAAACAAGGTTTTTCACATTGTAAAAAGCTATTATATTGATTTGCCTGGGGTATGAATTCTCCCATTTGCTACCTGAAAAACTATTCATTCTTTAAAATCCAGCTCAAGATCTCCTCTTTCATAGCAATGGTTGATGCTTCAGAATTCCTTTAAGATAATAATTAATACCTCTTTCATATTAATATATATCACTTTATATATTAATTATATAATAAATACATATTGAATTAATAAATGCATATTCTATTTTAATATATTACATTATATTATAATGCTATATTAACATGTTTATCTTCTTCATTAGTTTCAAAGCACAGTTGGTGTCTTATTCATCTTTCTATTTTATGGACCTATTGTAGGGCTTCAATAATTTATCAAATACAGAAGGAAGGGAGGAAGGAAAATGAAATTAATAAGCAGTAGCAATCTTATCACTAGACTAAACACTTACAAAAAATTCTAAGTTTAATTACAAAATGATTGTGAAAATAATTAAAACTGTTGAAGATCTCTAAAACTTAATCAATAAAGAACTAGACTATCCATCTAACTAGGGCAGGACTGATGAACTAGGCTCTTTGTTATAGTCTAAAGTTCCAGTTGTTCGATAAAATCTGAGAATGCTAAACTTTGTGGAAAACTGTTTTTAATGGTTTGCAGACTACTCCTCAAGCACAAGCTTGCATTTATTTGAAGCCACATAACAAATGAGTCTGACTCTTGCAACTCCATGGACCATAGCCTGCCAGGCTCCTCTGTCCATGGGATTCTCCAGGCAAAAACACTGTAGTGGGTTGCTGTTCCCTTCTCCAGGGGATCTTCCCAACCCAGGAATTAAATCCTCATCTCCTGTGTCTTCTGCATTGCAGGCAGATACTTTACTACTGAGTCATGTGGGAAGCCCATATTTAAAATGAGTCACATACTAAGCACTTAGAATAATTCTATGAGTTCATTACTATCATCACTATTATCATTTAATGATTTTACCACTTGGACTGCTTTCTCTTCCAAAAATAACCAAACACATTTTAAACATTCAGACACTGCTGTCATCCCATTCTAATAGCCCAAAGAAGTTCAAGTAGCTCATGAAAGTTAAAAAGGAGACAAAAATAAAAATATCTAAACTCTTGGATCTTGTGTCCCAGGCTGTGCTACCTAAAACAAAAAGACGTTCAGTCACATACACTCATGAAAACACGTTTGTAGAACATCTTATTTTCTGCCAGGCACTTTAAGGGTCCGTGGATTTGCGGCAGTTTCCTGGAAGGCGTCATAAGTCCCCTATGCTGGTCCCACTTCAGCTGTGGGGTGTCACTAGGTCTGGCTGGAACCCAGCAAAGCAGCGAAGCGGTGGTTTGCCAACTTCCTGCAGCATCTGGTAGGAGTTACCATCTTGGATAATATTTTCGAGAAGCTCTGGAGTCCTCCCTCCAGCCACCCCACCACCACGGCCACCACCAAAAAAAAAAGCAAAAGGAGCACTTCAGGAAAAAAACACAGAAAAACCAAATCGCTGCCAGAAATGTTTCTCTTCCCCTTCAGTATTATTATTATTGTTATTTCTAAAATCTTCAGCTGAGGTGAGATACAGAGGATGTTGTTTCCAATATGTGCAGAGGCGATAGGAGAAAAATTTTTTTAAAACATTTCTTTTATTTTTTAAATTTTTTATTGAGTTCTAATTCACATCTCATACAATTCATTTGTTTTACTTGTATGACTCAATGATTTTGGGTATTTTTACAGAGTTGTGTAACTATCACCATCGACACAGAGTTGATTTTTTTTTTTTTCTCGTTACACCATTTGGCATGTGAGATCTTAGTTCCCAGACCAGGGATTGAACCTGCACCCCCTATGGTGGGTGCCTGAAGGTCTTAACCACTGGACTGCCAGGGAAATCCCAGTAGAAGAAAATTTTTCAAAAAAAAAATTCCCCCTTCAAGATGTACATTCCAGCTTCTGAATGGGAAATTACACAGAAGTACTCATAAATTTGCCCATGTAAGAGGACATTGTTTTAAACCTTTTTGCCATCCATAGCTTGTGATATTTTATCAACACATATATAAAATGGCATAATATTCATAAAATGCACTCACCCTGCAGGACATTCTGGGGTCTTTATTTCCTCACAGTCATCATCTACCCAGTGAGACTCTCCTGTAAGGAAAAATGGGTAGACTTTTGGGTGAATTGAATTATAAATGTCATCTGGAGCATTGAAGAGTATAACCGCAGAACCTGTGTCCTGTTGAATACTTGTTGTTTATGGAACGCCGTCTAAAAAGGCCTTCGGAAATAAAGTCTAGAGTCATTTCGGCTTTACTACACTATACCCATACGTGATGGGAGAGCCTAGATTTAATAACCCCAAGTGGTGTTTACTTGAGCGTTCTGTGTCTAAATGGCTTGTAGATAAAAACACCAGTGGCGTCAGGGAACAAAATTCTATGTTTGTTTCCCTCCAGAAATAAACTGTTTGGTCATTAGACGGAACATTTTTTCCTATGCCACCAAACATCTCAAAGCCATAGAAAACACGATACAACTTCCCTTTAGCTGGGGAAAAACGTTTGGACTCCCTGGAGATGACAGATGGAAGACGGCCATAGAGCGGTTCTTCACCAATAGTATGTGTACAACCCTCACATTAAGGAATCTAAACCAAGGCTATCTTTCATTTTCATGTTCCAGCAAGATCTGAGAGCATAAACCTATGCCATTCTTGAGTCACTTCATCTGGAGAAGAGGGCAGGAACAGAGATGCAGAGAAAGAGAAGGAACTTGTGGACACGGGGCAGGGCAGGGCGTGAGGAGGGGACACATGTGTACACGCAGCTGATTCACGCTGCCGCACACAGAGACCCACACAGCATCGTAAAGCAATTACACTCCACCTGGAAACTCACTCGCTCACTAAGACCCTAAAAAGAGAGACTGAAAAAGAGCTTAGATTAAAAAATGAACCTTACTCTGGAGAAAACGAAAATTACCAAAAAGCATGTGCTTTAAATTTTCCTAAAACAAACAAAAGCATATATCTGAAATGTAAGTAACACTTGTGACCAAGACTTATTGGTAGATTTACCAGGGAAATAAAAGGGAAAAGAAAAGAAAATTCTCAACCAATTTTGTGTTTTATCAATAGCTACAACAATCATTCGGGTAGGAGAAATTTTCAAGCTCAGCATTCAGGTAGGATGTGTTGCGGTAACTAAACACTACACATATTTCAGAACTGATCTGCTCTTCCCCTAAAATATTTGAACGGAAACTCTACATAAGTGTTCCATGTCACAGCTAGGAAAAGGTCTTCATTTAAACACTGAAAAGTGACCTGCAAACTTTACACAAATGTCCTGGGATCCTTTCATTAACTTGGCTAAGCGGTTGCCAGGGTGACAAACTCCTTAAAGACAGAAACGGAATCTTTTATACATTTGGCAGTCCATTGACGAGTATTTACTATTGGAATAAAACCATCACATTCGACAATCCACCTCACCAAGTCAGCGTGCACACATACACGGCTCTGGGGCGTAATGAGAGCTATGGTTTAGGACCCTTCTCTTCAGCAGCAGTGCTCCCATCCCGGGGCGCTCCTGGCGGCTCGAGTGGTGAAGAGCCCGCTGCCAATGCAGGAGGCATGAGAGACAGAGCGTTGATCCCTGGGTCGGGAAGATCCCCTGGAGGAGGGCATGGCCACCCACGCCAGGATTCCTGCCTGGAGAATCCCATGGACGGAGGCACCTGGGGGCTACAGTCCAGAGGGTCGCAGAGTCGGACACGACTAAGGGACTCAGCATGCTCACACTCCCACCCGAGGCTGGTGCTGGCGCCGAAGCTCACCGCTGACAGCTGGTGGGCACAGAGCCGCGCCCCCATCTGCAGACGGAAGACTCTGAGGCTCACCCTCCGGAGCCCAAGGAGGGCACAGCCAGGGGACCCGTGCCCTGAGCCACAGCCTCGCTCGCCTGCCCCTCCCCACACCCCGCCTTCCCCAGGCGGTTCTCCTGCAGAGACCTTCCCAGAGAGTTCGCTGGACAGCACTCCCATCTCAGGCTCTGCTTCTGGGAAACCTGACCAAGACAGGAACTCTTCCAGAAATCTCTTCACGATTCAGTTCCGTTCAGTTCAGTCGCTCAGTCGTGTCCGACTCTGCGACCTCATGAATCGCAGCACGCCAGGCCTCCCTGTCCATCACCAACTCCTGGAGTTTACCCAAACTCATGCCCATGGAATCGGTGATCCCATCCAGCCATCTCATCCTCTGTCGTCCCCTTCTCCTCCTGCCTCCAATCCTTCCCAGCATCAGGGTCTTTTCCAAGGAGTCAACTCTTCACATCAGGTGGCCAAAGTACTGGAGTTTCAGCTTCAACATCAGTCCTTAATGAACACCCAGGACTGATCTGCTTTAGGATGGACTGGTTGGATCTCCTTGCAGTCCAAGGGACTCTCAAGAGTCTTCTCCAACACCACAGTTCAAAAGCATCCATTCTTTGGCGCTCAGCTTTCTTCACCGTCCAACTCTCACATCCATACATGACAGCTGCTGCCACTGCTGCTAAGTCGCTTCAGTCGTGTCCGACTCTGTGTGACCCCATAGACGGCAGTCCACTAGGCTCCTCTGTCCCTGGGATTCTCCAGGCAAGAACGCTGGAGTGGGTTGCCATTTCCTTCTCCAGTTCGTGAAAGTGAAAAGTGAAAGTGAAGTCCCTCAGTCATGCCCAACTCTTAGCAACCCCATGGACTGTAGCCTACCAGGCTCCTCCGTCCATGGGATTTTCCAGGCAAGAGTACTGGAGTGGGCTGTCATTGCCTTCTCCGGCATACATGACTATGGGTCCCTAATTATGGAATTCGGGATAATTTCCTTGCTATTTCAGATCAGCAAAGTGCAGACTGGCCAATCTGAGAAAGAAGCCTGAGAAATGAAAAAGCACAACTCACTCCCACCTCCCAAGCCCATATCCAAGGTGTCACAGCCACAACAGCCAAGGTCTCCTGGAACGTCTCCCATGTTCCCTCCTCTAAAGTTTCTGCCAGCAGAGGAAGCACGTACCTTTGCAAACCACTTGGTAGTTAGTGCAGCAGTCTCCCCTGGCCAAGCAGTCCTCCGAGCAGTGACAGGCATGGTCTTCGTTTCTTACTTCTCCGCATCTGTCCTTGGTACACTCCCAGCCGCCAGCTGAAATCGGCACAACAGAACACTTTTCACTGCATCGCAGAAACCAAATAAAAGAGGCCACAATTGCTTACAATACTTGCCAAGAAAAAGAGCTAAAGTCCCACATCATTTAATCTGCTTGTGAAATTAGAGTTGGCCTGAGGCCTAAATGATATTTGGCATACTTACAAACAGGATGGATTTTTAGCTTTTCAAATTGGAATACAGAGTCCAATGGCATTGGGCTCCTTTGGAAAAATGGAACCCTTAACCACTTGTGAACTGTCCTAAAAGACCAATAAAATGTATGGTGTATAAAGTTTGTGAGAGAGACATTTCCCCAGGTGGTGCTAGGGGTAACAAACCTGCCTGCCAATGCAGGAGATGTAAGAGAAATGGGTTTGATCCCAGGGTCCGGAAGATCCCCTGGAGGAAGGCACGGCTACCCACTCCAGTATTCTAACCTGAAGAATCCCAGCACAGAGGGGTCTGGCAGGTTACAGTCCATGGGTAACGGAGTCAGACACAACTGAAGCGACTTGGCACATACCACTGTAGAACTAGTTGGCCACAGCTGGGCTCTTTTATTTTCCGAAGTAGTTTTACTTAAACCTTAATCAACTTGACTTAAATACAAATGATAGTGCAACTAAATGGCCTCTACCTGATATAAGATGCACCAGAAGTTAAAGTTATTTGAAGAGTATGTGTGTGTTAGTTGCTCAGTCGTGTCTGAGACTTTGCGACCCGGTGGACTGTAGCCCACCAGGCTCCTCTGTCCATGGGATTCTCTAGGCAGGAATACTGGAGTGGGTTGCCATTCCCTTCTCCAGGGGATCTTTCTGACCCAGGGATCGAACCTAGGTTTCCTGCATTGCAGGCAAACTCTTTACCATCTGAGCCACCAGGGAAGCCGTGAAAAGTATAAAGCCATACTAAAAACGTTCACAGTTCTGAGTGTAGACCAAACTGTGGCCCTACCTACAATTACAGGTCAGAATACCTAGTTTCAAGGAGGTCAGTTGCTGGGTTACAGACTTCTATCTGAGCATACTTGATTAGGAGCTCACAACTCTTTTCCACCAAGAAAATGCCTTCAGAAAAGTAATATCTTCGTTTTAAAGAGAGTGCTGGACTTCACGCACTTCAGTGACTTTTCATCCACTGGACCGTAAGCTCCATGGCAGGGAAGTCCCGTCTCTCCTTTCACGACTGTAACTCCAGTACCTGAGCGTGTGCCTGGCTCAAGCCAGTGTCCATGAACATCGATTAAATCTAATTCAGAATTACCGCGAAAATAAAATACAACTCTTTAAATTCACGGTTGCTGTACTGAGAAACTTCATAGCTCATTCATTGATTAAAAAAATACATCTCCTATGTTTTCCATGTTCTAGGTTCCGGGGAGGTAGTGAAGAACAAGGAAGACAAGGTCCTGTCTTCATGGACCTTACATTCCAGCTGGGAAAGACAGACCATAAGCAAGTCAGTTAGTCAATGAGATCATTTCAGCTTGCAGTAAGTGCTGAGAAGAAAATTAACACAGACAGAGAGTGACAGGGTGGGCTGGGTCCACTTGACTTAGAATGGTCAGGAAAGGCTTCTCTGAGCTAAAGGACAGTTCAGATCTTCATCTCTTAAAACATGTCTTAAGTGAGAAGCAAACATTTTAGAAAGCAATGCTGCTCTTTAGTGATATTCTACCGAGAGCTGCAATTGCTATGTGAATAACTGGATAAACAGATCTTAGTTGCCATACCAGAAAATCATGCAACTACTGTTTAATTTCCATATTTTACAATTACTCTTGCATCCTGATTCCATTCTCTGATATTTTTTATAACCCCTGTTTCCACTGCCTTCTCTTTCCAAGCAGATTAAATGCTTGGAATTCTTCTACCCAGGATCTGCTATTCTCAATGGTTAGCAATTTTCCAAGGTTATGTTGATGCACAGAGGTCATGTGAGGTTTTTCTTCCTCAATTCAAAGATAATTCTTCCAACCAAAACACTTTTTAAAGATTTGTTACTTTTGCCATGTAATCTTTTAAGCTGATATGTTGTAGTTTCAGTTTTCTTTATTCAGTTCAAGAAATTTTCTTTCCTTTCCTTTTGGCCACATGGCATCTTAGTTCCCCAACCAGGGATCAGACCCAGCGCCCCCAACACTGGACCCAGAGGCACAGCCACAGGACCAGCAGGGACGTCCCCAACAAAAATGTTTTTATTCCTCCCCTAGTTCCATAAAAGGGCGTCCCTGGTAAAGAATCCTCCTGCTAATCCAGGAGCTGCATGCTTGATCCCTGAGTCAAGAAGATCCCCTGGAAGAGGGCATGGCCACCCATTCTATATGCTTGGCTGGGAAATCCCATGGACGGAAGAGCCTGGTGGGCTACAGTCCATGGAGTTGCAAAGAGTCAGATACAACTTAGCGACTAAACAACAAGTCCCATATGAAAATCCCTTTACTTACAAAAGAGCATCACTATTAACAAGCTAGATATAGTGAGGCATTACTAACTTGGCATAAGACTGAAATTTTTAAAAATTTAGTGAACCTCAAGCAAGGTAAGATTCTGTATAACTTTAAAAGCAACTATAAGAATAAACAAAAATATTTAACCTTATTAGATAATAATAGTTATCTATCATATCAGAAAAGAAATTTTTATAAGTGAGAACATGCTGAAAAGGGAATGCTGAAAGGGCCTGTACCCTTTGAGAGAAATATAAACTTTGAGATGCATAATTATGTTACATTTATTTACATTTAAGAAATGCATATATACTTTGTCTGGCCCTAGGTGAGTGTGAGTGATCACACCATTGTGATTATCTGGGTCATGAAGATCTTTTTTGTACAGTCCTTCTGTGTATTCTTGCCACCTCTTCTTAATATTTTCTGCTTCTGTTAGGTCCATACCATTTCTGTCCTTTATTGCGCCTATCTTTGCATGAAACGTTCCCTTGGTATCTCTCATTTTCTTGAAGAGATCTCTAGTCTTGCCCATTCTGTGGTTTTTCTCTATTTCTTTGCATTGATCGCTGAGGAAGGCTTTCTTATCTCTCCTGGCTATTCTTTGGAACTCTACATTGAAATGGGAGTATCTTTCCTTTTCTCCTTTGCTTTTTGCTTCTCTTCTTTTCACAGCTATTTGTAAGGCCTCCTCAGACAGCCATTTTGCTTTTTTGCATTTCTTTTTCTTGGGGATGGTCTGGATTCCTGTCTCCTGTACAATGTCACGAATCTCCATCCATAGTTCATCAGGGTCTCTGTCTATCAGATCTAGTCCCTTAAATCTATTTCTCACTTCCACTGTACAGTCATAAGGGATTTGATTTAGGTCATACTTGAATGGTCTAGTGGTTTTCCCCACTTTCTTCAATTTAAGTCTGAATTTGGCAATAAGGAGTTCATGATCCGAGCCACAGTCAGCTCCTGGTCTTGTTTTTGCTGACTGTATAGAGCTTCTCCATCTTTGGCTGCAAAGAATATAATCAGTCTGATTTCAGTGTTGACCATCTGGTGATGTCCATGTGTAGAGTCTTCTCTTGTATTGTTGGAAGAGGGTGTTTGCTATGACCAGTGAGTTCTCTTGGCAAAACTCTATTAGCCTTTGCCCTGCTTCATTCTGTACTCCAAGGCCAAATTTGCCTGTTACTCCAGGTGTTTCTTGACTTCCTACTTTTGCATTCCAGTCATCTATAATGAAAAGGACATCTTTTTGGCATGTTAGTTCTAGAAGGTCTTGTAGGTCTTCATAGAACTGTTCAACTTCAACTTCTTCAGTGTTACTGGTCGGGGTACAGACTTGAATTGCCATGATATTGAATGGTTTGCCTTGGAAACGAACAGAGATCATTCTGTCGTTTTTGAGATTGCATCCAAGTACTGCATTTCGGACTCTTTTGTTGACTATGATGGCTACTCTATTTCTTCTAAGGGATTCCTGCCCACAGTAGTAGATATAATGGTCTTCTGAGTTAAATTGAGAGTCCCTTGGACAGCAAGGAGATCCAGCCAGTCCCTCCTAAAGGAGATCAGTCCTGGGTGTTCATTGGAAGGACTGATGTTGAAGCTGAAACTCCAGTACTTTGGCCACCTCATGCGAAGAGCTGACTCATTTGAAAAGACCCTGATGCTGGGAAAGATTGAGGGCAGGAGGAGAAGGGGACGACAGAGGATGAGATGGTTGGATGGCATCACTGACTCAATGGACATGAGTTTGGGTAAACTCCGGGAGTTGGTGATGGACAGGGAGGCCTGGTGTCCTGCGGTTCATGGGGTCGCAAAGAGTCGAACATGACTGAGTGACTGAACTGAACTGAACTGATACAAACTTTGATCCCCAAATCCCATTCCTCAGAATGTATCCTAAGGAAAACAGACGAAAGTATGAACATGCATGAACGATATTCATGGTGCATTGTTCATAGTAGCAAGAGTTAGGGGAAACATAAATGCTGATCACTCACTCAGTGAAGTAGGTTGCATCTGTTCAATGGAATATGATATAGGCATTCAAAAGGATGACATGTTTAAAGGTACATAAATATAGATACACCCTCACACAGTCATAAACATATGCAAATATAAATACATAACACACATATGTTTTAAAACCCCTGATGCTGGGAAAGACTGAGGGCAAGAGGAGAAGGGGGCAACAGAGGATGACATGGTTGGATGGCATCACCGACTCAATCGACATGAGTTTGAGTAAACTCCAGGAGTTGGTGATGGACAGGGAGGCTTGGTGTGCTGCATGCAATTCATGGGGTCGCAAAGAGTCGGACATGACTTAGCAACTGCACAACAAATACATTCTAAACACATAACACTGTCTGAGTTTGCACTGAAACACTGACTGTGCTTATCTCTGGGTCAGCAGAGTGGTATCTTAGAGATCCTTCAACCCTTTGTTATTATTTTATATTTGATTCTTCCACATTTGGCCTAAGGTATCTTTGTACACAGGGACGTGAACTACTTTAAAGTGTTATTCTAGTCTATATTTATTAAACTTGGAAAGAAAGGCATGAGCTACATTCAGAGAGAGCTAAGCTAGAGTCAGAAGATCTGTTCAAGTTTAGAAGAAGCTCTAAGATCAGGAATTGGGATGGCTGAGATGATGTGTCAGGGACAAGATACTCAAAGTAGAGAGGAAATACGGAACATTAGCTAGTTCTTTAGTGCCAAGTAAACACAGACCACTGGTTTGAAATAATATTTTGAAGCCAAAAACTCTGCTGGAACATCTGTTCCATCCCTATATTCAGTTTATAAGGTTCTCATCATTTCAGTTTACAAACCCACAACTCAGAAAGCTGGGAGAAGTTCCAAATGAAAAAGGAAAGGAACAACAACAAAAAATATGGCCAAACATTGGGAAAATGTATTATGCAAAAATAAATAAATAAATAAATAAACAGCCTAATAGCACTCTCCTTCTTTTGAGGAGAGGGGAAAAATCTGAACTAGTAAGGAGTTGACACAGGTTTTCATATAAATCAGGTGCTATTCCTTTAGTAAAGGAGAATAATATATCTGTTTCTAATGTTGTCATTAGAAAAGTCAGACTTATGTTAATGATAATATGAGCTAGATTTTTGAAATAATCATCTAACCATAAAAGTCTAAAAGCAGGTAATAATTTATCAAGAGAGCTGTGGAATCTCTGTATCTAATGGTCTTAATACAATGGATTATTACTCAGCCATAAAAAAGGAGGGCTTCCCTGGTCGCTCAGACAGTAAAGAATCTGACTACAATGCAGGAGACCTGGGTTCAATCCCCGGGTCAGGACAATCCCCTGGAGAAGGAAATGGCAACCTACTCCAGTATTCTTGCCTGGAGAATCCCATGGACAGAGGAGCCTGGAGGGCCACAGTCCATTGGATCACAAAGAGTCAGACAAAGACTGAGCAACCAACACTAATACTTATAAAAAAGAATAAAATTGGGTTGTTTGTAGAGATGTGGATGGACCTAGAGACTCTCATATAGAGTGAAATAAGTCAGAAAGAGAAAAATTAATATCATGTATTAACATATATATGGAATCTAGAAAAATGGTATAGACAATTTTATTTGCAAAGCAGAAATAGAGACGTGGACATAGAGAAGAAAAGTGTGGGCACCCAGGTGGGGGAGGTAGGGGGCGTGGTATGAACTGGGAGACTGGGACGGACCTGTGTACTGCTGACACAGTGAACAAAACAGGTGACTAACGGGAGCCTGCTGTAGATCTCAGCGAGCCCCGCCCCGCACTCGGAGCCGACCCACACGGGAAGCAGACAGAAGAGGAGATACAGACACACAGACAGTTGGCTCACTTTGCCGTGCAGTAGAAACTAACTCAGCACACTAAAGCAACTACCGCTGCTGTCCAGTCGCTGAGTCGTGTCTTTGCAGCCCAATGGACTGCAGCCTGCCAGGTTCTTCGGTGCTCAGCCTTCCTTCTGGTCCAACTCTCACATCCGTACATGACTACTGTAAAAACCATAGCCTTGACCAGACGGACCTTTGTCAGCAAAGTGATGTCTCTGCTTTTTAATACACTATCTAGGTTTTTCATAGCTTTGTTTCCAAGCAGCAAGTATCTTTTAATTTCAAGGCTGCAGTGATTTTGGAGCCCAAGAAAATGAAATCTGTCACTGCTTCCACTTTTTCCAAAAAATGATTTTTTACAAAATGACCTTAAGAGCAGGGTTGCTCGTCACCTTTCCCATAGAGCCTGAACAGGATGCTGCCCAGAGGAATGGGGGGGGCGGGGGCACGGTAATCTACAAGGTGACTGCAAAGTCTCACCTAAAGTGTTAGACTTTGGAAACAGCGTGTAGAATGAGTCCCCAAAGGTGATTTTCTCAACTAATGCATGTTCAGAGACCAGTATATTCCACCGACCCTTCTATTCGAGAAGAAATGTAAACAAAGGTCAGGAACTTGTGGAGGAAGATTTTAGAGCTGCCTTGAGCATGCAACCCCAAGAAGAATTCCAAAATGATTTGGGACTTCCACTGAGAAAAAGTAATGACCTCAGAGTAGACCCATCGTCAAAATATGATAAGATGAAACAAACCAAATGTTACAAACTGAGCAGGCAAGCAAAAATAATGCAGTTAAAACAGACCCCAAAAAAGAGCCCAGGTACCCTAGCAGTGAATGAGGGAATTGACAGCAAGAGATAGAAATCATAAAGATGAAAGAAAAAATAACTGGTCATAAATATCCCAAACTACTAAATGACGACTGCAGCTGCGAAGAATTCGCTTTGGGCTGAGTCTTGTGTGGATACAACGGTCATACAGAGTGTGCTCGTAACACAACTGACAGTGATTCCAGGAACAAAACGAAACCCCACAGTTTGGTTCGTCCAAAGCAGGGTGGCAGCGGCAGGCTGCTCAACAGCAGGGGTCGTTAAGCCAGCTAACCAAGACTAGAGAGGATTCAACAGTTACGCACCTGTCTTCAAGCAGAGTTCATCAAAGTCAAGGCAGCAGCTGCTATAGCTCTTACACAGGTTGTCACAGCGACAATCAGGGGGTCCAGCCTCTTGAAGTTCAAAGCATCTGCCCTTGCAAGATCCGGAGATGTTGATCGAGGGGGAGTCTGATAACACTGCAAGAGACAAGAGACAGGGCAATGGGATTAGGGAATAGGTCATGTCACGAGGGGGCTTCCATGGTGGCTCAGACAGGAAAGAATCCACCCGCAATGCGGGAGACCTGGGTTCGATCCCTGGTTTAGGAAGATCCCCTGGAGAAGGGAAAGGCTACCCACTCCAGTATTCTGGCCTGGAGAACTCCACGGACAGAGGAGCCTGGCAGGGTACGGTCCATGGGTCACAGAGAGTCGCATGACTGAGCGACTTTCCTGTCACGTCACTCTGGCAGAAGGGCCCTGGGCAGAAGACTGCCGTGATGCAGGAAGACTCAAGCTGAGCAGCCTGGCTGCATCTCCTGCTGGCTGTGAACCTCAGCAGGTCCTCTGCGCCAGTTTCCTCATCTGTACAGTGGGGAGACCAATAAAAGTAACTGGAGGCTATCATGAGAGTTAAGTGAGATATTGAGCAAGGTGTCAGCCATATAGAAAGCAACAAATGTTGGCTACTGGTTTTACTACTATTTACAGTCATTGTTACTACAAATCTGTGTCTCTGTGGATGTTGTGATGCCAACAGAGAACAGTACTTTGAAGTCTACACTTAGAAGTGTTCATTCCCCTGTTCAAAAATCCACAGCTTTTGTAAGGAATGTGCATGCATGCTCAGCTGCTCAGCCATATCCAACTGTGTGTGACCCATGGCCTGTAACCCGCCAGTCTTCTCTGTCCATGTGATTTTCCAGGCAAGAATACTGGAATGGGTCGCCATTTCCTACTGCAGGGGATCTTCCTGACTCAGGAATCGAACCTGTGTTTCTTGCATCTCCAGCATTGGCAGGCAGGATTCTTTACAACTGCAACAGGAAAATTGAGCCTAAATGTTCTGAGAACAGTCTGAACAGATGGGGTTGAAATAAAAGGCTTTCAAGATCTCTTCCAGCAGTAAAACCTACAAACGTAACTAGAGTTATACACATGTAAACTCTACAATCTTGGAGAAAGAAAGGATTAATCAAGGCGTGAAAAAAAATTAATCAGTAAGTAGTGCTAGGGTAACAGGCTGGCTGGAAAAGTTAAGCTGGATCCTCATCCTAGCTCACAAAGCAAGTCAGATCTGCACAGGTCAGTATGGAAAGAGCTACAAAATGGATAAACATGTTTTTTTAAACAGCAAAGCATGGAAAACTACACTGGTCGACCCAGGGATCAAACCCAGGTGTCCTGAATTGAAGGCAGATTCTTTACCGTCTGAGCCACCATGGAAGCCCTGGTGGTAGCTAGTATATATCATATTTTCTGCTAGAAATAGAGACAGAGAAAGCAATAAAGATAGCGATAAACATAAGATAAAGTCAGAGGCCAGAGCTAGAGATGAGAGAGTGGGTGAGAACAGAAGCATTGTACCAAAGTGAATCTGGAGGAGGACACGGCACCCACCCCACCATTCCTGCCTGGGAAACCCCATGGACAGAGGGGCCTGCGGGCTACGGTCCATGGGGTCACAAAGAGTCGGACGCGACTGAGCACACAGTGCACGCCAATGTGAATAACACTTTTCTTCACTGTAAAAAATTCTTAACAGAAATTATATTTGGAGAAATCAGAAAGACAAGAAGAAAGGAAACTTCTTACTCTTCTGCGGTTTGAAACTTCTGTTTTACAAGTGTCTTTTTGTTTTTTTGATGTTTCGCTTGCTTACTTCTCCCTCTCATGTATATATATAATGTATACCTATATGTGTGTAAGTAGACATACACGTGAATCTATGTGCATAAAGGATATATTATACAATATATAAATATCCTACAAATATTATTTATGTTATTTTAGTTCCTTGTTTATGTTTATGAATTTTCCATTTTTTTATAATAAGAATCCATTACTTATAAAATCAAGAAAACACCAGAGGCAGGGAGAGAACAGATATTTAATGACATTTCTAGGTTCACTAAAGCCATTTATCTGAGCATCCTGTTCATCTGTTAGTTCTTTGTCCTCTTTCAAGTCAGAGTCACCCAATGCTGACCTGTACGGCATTAGATCAGTTCAACTAAAGCAAACAGATTCACCTGACCACGAGATGTGAAACGCTTTTGCACGGTTGATTCTGGGATCTTCAAAGACATACAAATCACCCCTGTTCAGTTGAAGAAATAATATCAGGTTTCCAAGGCAATGCCTTACCTCTGGTTCACAAACCACATTTTTCTATTGACTTTGCCCAACCAATCAACAGACATACTGAACCCCGAGAACTATGAGAGGAGGAGGGCTGAGCAGCAGAGAAAGGAAAAATAAAGTTCTATGGTGAAAAGTGAATATAAGAAAAATGCTTATAATTGAAACATTCCTTTTTTAAGGATATTGCTTAGAATCATTCCATCATCCATCTATCATGATAAATTCTGAGTAGAATTTGTGCTCATGAACTGCGTATATAAGCACACTTAGCTATCCTTAGAGCTGGGATAATCAGAAGAGCTTCAAAGGCACATTGTTCGCAGATGCTCACCCGTCCCGTCTCCTCTGTGGCATCTAAGCCAACACGTGACGTTTTCCTCCATTCACGCCCTTTGCTTTCCCCTCATCATCATCTCTTCCTTTTTCCTATTTTTACTTTCAAAAGATTTGTGTGAATTTCTAATCATTTTAAACCTTTCTCCATTCATTCTATCAAAGTGATTTTTACTCCTTCCTTCCAACAATAGTTATTCTCTGTTTACCACTCACTTTGCTTTTGAAAATAATTGAATTTCACACAACAGCTTGCCCCTATCCAATTATCATCTTCCTTGCCAACCCTTAAACTGAAGACAGCTTTGTTAAGAAAGAGTTGCACTTACACTCATAATGCAAACATACAGCTCATAAAAAGTATTGCACTCAATATGGGGTTCCTAACAACTTTCAAATAAGAGTGAATTTCTGGGCTGGTGTGGATTAGGGATTATTGCTGCTTAGTTGCTAGGTGTGTACGACTCTTGCAACCCCATGGACCGTAGCGCACAGGCTCTTCTGTCCATGAGATTCCCCAGGCGAGAAGACTGGAGTGGGTTACTGTTTCCTTCTCCAGAGGATCTCCCTGACGCAGGGATCAAACCTGGGTCTCCTGAGTTGGCAGCAGACTTTACTACTGAACCACCAGGGGAGCACATGGATTAGGGATACACATGCCAAACTCATTCCCGGCTGGCTGAGATTCCGCTGAGAACGGCAGGAAGAGAAATAGGAAGATACACGATGGAGCCATTTATCAACACGTCTTAAAAGCCGGTAAGTCCAAGAGCGGAACGGCTGCACCCTTTTATTTTTTAACAAAATAAAGTGACAGAACAAAGTTCACCCGGCCTTTCCAGGGCCTGTTCCGCCCCTGCCATCTTCCTTCAGAACGACTCCCAGCCCTGATTCTCTCCGCAGCTCGTCCCCACGAGCCGGCTTTTTCATCCCACCCGGGTCCCGGGCCCCTCGCCCCGCACCAGGCCGAGCTCAGGTTTTAGGACCGCTCTTCTTGTACCTGATTGAATAGTCAGATATGGAAAGATTCTGACTTCTTATACTTGAATTCTAAAATCTGTAAAGCCTTCCTTTATCAGAACTAAAAACCTCAGAAGTAACGAGAAACACAACAAGGAAAAAAACAAAGTCTGTACTGAGTGAAGTAGGTCAGAAAGGGGAAAACAAACACCGCACAGTAACACACAGATACGGGATCTGGGAAGATGCTACCGGCGCCTATTTGCAGGGCAGGAACAGAGACGCAGACATGGAGAGCGGGACTGCGGACACGGCCAGGGAAGGGGAGGTGGGGCGGAGGGGCATGAGACATAGACGTGACCACGGGAAAAACAGACCGCCGGCGGGATCGCTGCGGAACTCAGGGCGCTCCGCCGGCGCTCTGTGACCCCCCAGGGGTGCAACGCGGAGGGGGTGGGGGCGGAGACCGCGGTCCGCGCGAGGGGGGCCTGCGGGCACTCAGGGCCGGTTCACACTGCTGGGGGGGGGGGGAGGTGCACGCGGGCCGCGCCTGCGGGCACTCAGGGCCGGTTCACACTGCTGGGGGGGGGAGGTGCACGCAGGTGGGGCCTGCGGGCACTCAGGGCCGTTCACACTGCTGGGGGGGTGCACTGCTGCGGGGGGGGGGGGGGGAGAGGTGCCGCGGGCGGGGCCTGCGGGCTCAGGGCCGGTTCACACTGCTGGGGGGGGGGAGGTGCACGCGGGCGGGGCCTGCGGGCATCAGGGCCGTTCACACTGCTGGGGGGGGGAGGTGCACGCGGGCGGGGCCTGCGGGCACTCAGGGCTGGTTCACACTGCTGGGGGGGGGGGAGGTGCACGTGGGCGGGGCCTGCGGGCACTCAGGGCCGGTTCACACTGCTGGGGGGGGGGAGGGGTAGGTGCACGCGGGCCGCACCTGCGGGCACTCAGGGCCGGTTCACACTCCTGTGGGGAGGGGGTGAGGTGCACGCGGGCAGGGCCTGCAGACACTCAGGGCCGGTTCACACTGCTGTGAGGCAGAAGGCAGCATGACACCGGAAAGCAATTATCCTCCAATTAAAAATAAATTAAAAAGAAATCTGTCCTAAGTGTGATGGGGGTTTGAAACTTCATGAGGCACTTGCCAGCACTTTTATGAGATTCAAATGCTATACTGCCTTTTGAATTACATATTTAAATGATATTGTTTCACTTCAAAGGAACAAGTCAGTTCCAGAATCTTAAAAAATAAATGTCACAGGTCTACACAGACAGAAGTTTTCTTTAGAGACTTTAAATTTTAAAATATGTGTATATGTGATGTGCATAAAAGCAATGCTGTAAGTTCCTGACTTTTCCCAGAAATGCAATTTCATGATTAAAAAACCCCACCAATGTAAAATTGGATTTATCACATTCAAACTCATAATTCTGAGAGAAACAAGTGAAATTTTTTTACTTAGCTAAGTAAACCTTCTTTCTAAAACATTCCGTCTTAGCATACCTACACAGAGGACTGTGGAATTCTGGTGCCATTTATGCACAGAAAAAAAAATTATTGATAATTTAATTAGACTATTTGAAAGAACCTAATTCATGACACGAGCTGTGACCTAAACATTATTTCATCCTGGATTCCCAATCACATTTCCCGCCAAATCTCCCTGCAGAATGGAAATTTTCAGATTTGGACGATGGCCAGTGAGGGAGGCTGTGTTTGAGTTTGAAAATGCTTAGCCCAGCCTAAAGCTGGACGCTTCTTGTAAGTTTTGTCTGGTCCTGCATTCAGAGTTTGTGCTGTGACCCGCTCTCTATTCCTCCCATTTTCCATGGTTCTCAGCCTGAGGGTTTCCTGAAAGTGAGAGGCAAGTCTTGAAATGAAGCAGACTGTGAGTATGCCACCTCCTTTTCAAGAGCACGAAACAGGTCTGGTTCTCCGGTGTCTGCCTGCTTTGTCTGAAGCATAAAATACAAGGAAAAAGGCAGACAACGTGGATGACAATCAAGATGCCGGCCAACTCAAGAGTGAAGTCCTGTCTATGCCTCTTCTGGAGCATACGATGTGTTCTTTCTGGTCCTACTTTCTTGCACTGAAGTTGCCATTTTTCGTTGATACTCTTGACCGCGTCTCTTCTAAAGCAGCACTTAATACAAGCCTGTGTGTCAGTATCTCCTCTTCCTAAATCCATCACTTTCTATAAATACCCATTACTTCAGCATCATATGCTCTCCTCTTCTTCACAGCTTCTGAACCAGATTTCATAGACGATTTTTTAAATTAACAGGTCCACTTGGGAAGTTTCCAAACACCTGTACCTTCAATATGCTTTTAAATACAACATCCTCATGTAGCAAGACCCCATCAACTATAAGAAAACAGGTTTCTAGATGATTTGAATGAAAGTTGAGTTTAATTTCACTTGTAAATCACTCAAATAACATGTATGATCATAGTCAGTAGTATAAGTCTGCTACCAAACAATGAAATGGCATTTTATATAGCAGATAATGTCAATTTGAAGAGGTAAAAATGGAGACCCTGGCCTTCAAGCAAATTTGGAGATAAATGAAGTGTATCACCATACACTCAATATCTTATAGTCTCCTCAGTCTTAGTATGGCACGTTTGTTTTCAAGAATCTTTTCAGGCAAAGAGGTAATGTTATCCTCATTTTCTTGGTTGGGAGATCAGAACTCTGGTGAAAGAGAAAGTCGCTGAGTCGTGTCCGACTCTTTGCGACCCCATGGAAGACAGTCCACCAGGCTCCTTTGTCCATGGGCTTCCCCAGGCACAAATCCTGGAGTGGGGTGCCATGCCTTCCTCCAGGGTATCTTCCTGACCCAGGGGTTGACCCCAGTCTCCTGCACTGCAGGCAGATTCTCTACCATCTGAGCCACCAGGGAAACCTGCAGAACCCTGTACTTTCAGTGTGTTTTTAAATGCCACGTCCTCATGCAGAGAGACCTCATAAACTACAAGAAAACAGATTTCTAGATGATTTGAATAAAATTTAAGAGTTAAATTTCACTTGTGTAGTGCTCCACTGTATAGCACAGGGAACCCTGCTCAGTGTTATGTGGCAGCCTGGATGGGAGGGGACTTTGGGGGAGAAGGGATACATGTATGTACAGATACATACATATATGTGTGTATGTATGTCTTTGCCGTCTACCTGAAAGTATCACAATACTTTTATATGCCAATACAAAATTAAAAGTTGTTTTTAAAAAAAGAACCCTAGGCCTAACTTAAGATAGCAAAGGCCTAGCTACAATTTTAGATCATCTGGTCATAACTACAATATAATTTTCATTAACAAAGGATTTTTCAAATTATGCACATAAGCTCTGAATTTTAGATGTTCTTTTTAAGACATGATTTTGGAAGATATAAGCTATGTTGAACTTTATTAAAGATGGAGATTTCTGGTTAATGCAACAAGATAGAAGATTCTGTATAGTTTTTTTTTTTTTGCTTGTCAATTTTAGTCTTTAATTTTTACGAAATTTGAAAATTAAAGAATAGTTAACACCCCTTTCTATAGCATGCAATTATGATAAGCAATGCATAAAAATCATCTGGAATATAAACTAAACTGATTTTTTAAAAAAACAGTCTGCAAAATACCCATTTTTAAGAAGTTATTTTAAAAGTTTACTATTACAATGTGTGCTTATATCATTTGGACATTTTTTTGCTTACCAGGTTTTTGCCTACTATTTACTGTGCTGTTCAACAGAAATGGAACAAGTTTTATTAGGTTCACAATAAAATTTTAGTCTGAATTCACTCCTTTCCCTTTTTTAAATTAATGGCTTCCCAGATGGCTCAGTGGTAAAAAGTGCACCTGCCAATACAGGAAATGCATGAACCGTGAGTTAGATCCCTGGGTCGGGAAGATCCCTTGGGTAGGAAATGGCAACCTGCTCCAGTATTCTTGCCTGGAAAATTCCATGGACGGAGGAGTCTGGTGAGGTACAGTCCGTGGGGTCGCGAAGAGTCAGACACGACCGGGCACGGGCACATCTCTGCGTTACAACGCTGTGTCGATTTCTGCTGCACGCAAAGCTCTATTTCTTTTAAAGCGCTCCGTTCGTAGTGGGGCACAGCCAGTTAACTGCGCTGTGATACAGGACTGCCGGGCCTGCCCACCGAGCGCCGGGCCGGCCAGGAGCCTCCGCGGGCTCCCAGGTGGGCCAGAGCCCCGCACGCAGGCCACTGCCGAGCGTGTGTGCACGCGCGTGTGAGCACGTGTGGCCCTGTGCCCCTCCACCCTCCGCATGGCCCATCTTCTACACTAAGATTCAATATGTTGCTTCGTATTGTATATTTTGGGGAAAGTGAAAGTCACTTAGTCATGTCAGACTCTTTGTGGCCCAACGGGACTGTAGCCCGCCAGGCTCCTCTGCCCACGGGATTCTCCAGGCAAGAATACTGGAGTGGGTTGCCATGCCCTCCTCCAGGGGATCTTCCAGACCCAGGGATCGAACCCGGGTCTCCTGCGTTACAGGCGGATTCTTGACTGTCTGAGCCACCAGGAATTTGAGACGTTTTGGGGAAAGCTTTGGGTATAAATCAGTTTAAACTTGTAGGAGAGATTTTTCTATCATGCAGAGTAGGTACTTTTTGTAGACTGAAGGTTAATCAATTTTTTAATACTTCCGAGAAAGAAAAGTATTTGTGTATAGACAGGAAATATATATACATGTACAACAATGAACATGGAACTCGACTCCCTGCACTCCCTCCCAAGAAAAGGTTGTGATAGTTTCCGGTGGGCAGCCAAGGGCTTCAGCCACATGTACATGTATCCATTCTCCCCCAGGCTGCCACACTGAATCAGCTATATGTTTTCATGTATCCCCTCTCTTCTGGATTTCCTTCCCATGAAGGTCACCATAGAGCATTTGTATACAGTTCTACACGACTGAGCGACTGAACTGAAACTGAACTGAACTGAAGATACATGAAAAATCACTGCACCCAAGTGCCACATAACAAAGAACCGAGAAGTCCATGCCCTTCTTTAAACGCTAACTCAGATCATTGTGTTCCACTGACTTAAACGCCTTCTGGTTTCAACATGAGATTTAACATAAAGTCCCAGGACATGATAGTCCTTTTAATTTTCCCTGCAGAGCAACGGCTGATGACAGTCACCTGTCAGCTTTACAGTCCCTCCAAGCCATTGCCTTGTCATTTAAGTGCCTTTGCATCGTAGGGTGAAACGCCCAAAGCTATCAAATGAATGTGAACCTCCTCACTCCAGTCACCATTATCTGTTTTCTCCAGGATTCACAAAGCAAAGCTTTACTTGTAAATTGTCAGCGACACTCTTCACATTTCCCCATGAAATTTCACTTGCATTCACGTACTTTTAAACTCTCAAGCCAGTGGAGCTGGCTTGAGACGATGATGACTTGAACTAAGCTTTCAAGTCTCTGTTAGCCAGTTATTGACAAGCTTACCCGTTTCCCTTTGTCTCTCAAGTATGAAGTTGCTGCTCTCAAAGGATATCCCATTTCCACCCAGAGACTGGAAGAGCATCCATCACCAACTCCAGTGAAATAGCTTCCACCATCACACAGAAACACACACATGAGCACATTACGTGAGTGTCACATACCTGAAGACACATAAATTCTCTTTCAACTTTGGAGGTAAATCAGGCTGGCTACGTCAGATGTATGGGACAAGAATGTCAAACTGAATCACACGTATTCTTGACATTCTCTTTGAAATTTTATTCCAGCCATCTCATGTACCTGATGGTCCATGATGTTTACCCAGCAGACTTGTAATTAGTTCTGCTCATTTCATATCCTCTCATAAATCTATGATCTGAAAGAAGAAATCTTATTTTACCATGACTTCCGATAGATAACCACATCCTAACAGAAAATCCGGCTACCACGTGTGCCAGCCAGTTAGTTATAATAGTTTGCACGGCCACAGCCTTGAACTGACTAACGCCCACCACAGTCCAGCAGCAAGAGCCTGCATGTGTGGAGAACCTTCTCAGCTACAGCTGAGGCAGGTACGACGTTTCCTAAACAAGAAGCCGACTGCCCCGGTCAGTGTGAAGCTGGCTATTCGTCAATATCCTCTGTGTTCCTTCCACTTGGTGGGACAATCTCGAAGACTGAGCTTCTCAGGAACACTCTGGAACACCGAAGTGTCGCTGACAGCAAGCATGGCAGCCTCTCCTCCTAGCATCTTCTCTAAAATGCATGTAACAGCTCACCCAGGGTTTTCCACTTTGCGGGCAGAATCACCAACTGTGTGTGTCATTTCAGACACACACAACATTTAAAAAGATGAAAATGCTTAAACTCTCCGCACTACGCTTTCACTCACTTTCCAAAGTACATCACAGTCTTCATTCAGGAGAAATCAATTACAGTGCCTCAACAGCAGTAAGCTATATCAACAGAAATTCAAAAATAAATAGTGCCAGGCATACCAAAATCCCCAAACTCAGACTTAACATGAATCTCGAGACTAAGACTTCCTAGCAGTAGAATTTTCACTAATAAATTATTTTAGAAGATACCATAAGGCCAAGAATAATCAATGATTTGATTCAATAATTCAAGAAGCAAATATTCTGAAATATATTGGATTTATAGATGATAATTTAGATTATATTATTTTTCCAGAAGTAGCATTGATTCATTAATTCTTATAATTGTTTTTAATAATGCATGGGAATTATTTATTATACACAAAATATATTTGAGGATTAGTAAATCTGGTCTATATTTTTCAAGTTCTCCTGCAGAGGGTACACACATTCAAAAGGCAATGGAACAGAACAGACAGAATCATGTTTTTCTTTTTTAATCCAGAAGGAAAACTGGAAATCACCTAGGCCTGTTCTCCATTGTACAGCCAAGGAAATGGAACTCACAGGTGACTTCCCCAAGATCACCTGGCAAGTTAGACGGATCCAGGGTGCCAATCCAGGGCTTTCATGACCATTTTCAAAAGAAGAAGTCAACTTTGAAAATAATGAGCGACTTGATTTTACAACATTCATCAGAGAAATCGCTTTTAATATCAGTTTTAGCCAAAGTAATATATTAATACAAAGAAGGAAAAAAGTTCCTTTGAGGGTCCATTGGAAAGAGCCAGCAGTGAGCTCTCAAGCTTGCCCCCATGGCCAAACTAAAGGCCTGATCCTCCCTCTTCAGTCTGAGCAGTTATAGGCAATGTGAGCAGGAGTTACACTTGCCTGGAGCAACCGTTCCTTACCAATAAAAACAGGATCCTCCAGCCCAGGGATCCACTTTCCTCCCCTTCCCCAAGAGAAGACAGCTCACTTTGCCCACTGCTTCTCTGGGAGTGCAATCTCTGTGATCTATTTTCTCACTTTTCACCCCAAGCACCCTCCACTTGGATTCACTAAACCACTTCTTGATATAATTCTTTCGCCCTTACTCAAAAGTCACTTGCTTGAAATAAGGAAGGTTCAGGATTCCATCAGTGCGTGGATCATAACTTGGCTAAGAAATGCTCGTGCTGGCTAAAAAGAGACAGGTGACAGTCTTTGATGAGTCAGGTCAAGAAATCCAGTGCAGAGAAATACAAAATGCACAGGAAGGCCAGCAAACACGCTGAGATGTCAGGAAAAGTCAAGAAAAGATTGCCCCCTAGAGTACCCGTTACTTAATATGTAATTTTTCTTTATAAAACCATCAGCAGCTCCAATTTCCAGGAAATTAACCAACTCATTACTTAAGACCTGGTCAGTTAAGCCTCCTGGATCTGCACAAGGAGCTCCTTTATAAGAATCCCCATACTGCTTATGGCACACTGTATATTGTAAAAGGAAACTCTTTCACCTCAGTTCTGTTAGTTAAGTCACGATATGCTCTGAAAACTCACCTCTCCTTGGGCCAAAAGAGAAACCAGGGAGAAGTCAATCCCATAAGCTCTTCTAAGCACCTCCTCTCATATTTTTCCTGTTTTAGGTTAAAACTTAACCTCATAGTCCTGAACTTTCATAAAAACAGTTCCCTGTCTTTTTTTTTTTTTTTCCTTCCATCCCTCTTTTTCTCAAGGTCAGAACTTTCTGGACACAAATACTAGATCTCCTATCATATGACAACAAATTACACTCACAATATCTTTACTATCAAGTCAGCACCTGTTCTCACCACGTCTTTTTCAGCCTTGTCTGTTCACAAGAGCTTTAATGTTATCTTAGCATTTATGAATTCAGAGGACAGAGATTTAAACAGTCAGTGAAGCAGCAGGAAGAGTTCATAAAATGTTCTCTTACTAAACCACGTTCCCCCATCTGAACTGGACAGAGAGCTGATTTTATTCCAGAGATGGCATGAACTAGTTACACTGCAAGATTAAAGGTGCATTTTTTAACAAGTGGACAGTGATCACTTTTAATATTTTGAAAGGACTGAAAATGGGCACAGCTGCTACACATACCTGTAGGAGGACCTTCATCCCATCCTTCCGCCCTCTTAATTCGATTTGCTGTGAATCCTAAGCAGATATTGACACCAACAGCAAAAGTGAACAAAGATATTACCTAAGAGAAGAAAGAGACCAAATTGTCAGTGCAGCCAGACAAGCCTAAATCAGATTCCACGAAGGCAGTGCAAATGACTTCAACATCACCATCCAACCCTGCAGCTTCCCAAACGCACCCTGCAGTGCTCTCTTCATTTTAAAAGCAAAAAGAAAATTCAAAATCGGAAGGCAACTCTGAAGGTCAAGGCTTTCCCCTGTCATGCTCGCCTTCTCCTACCTGATAGAGCTGGCATGAGCTTCTCCTGGCCATGGCAGGGGGTTCTTGGAAAGCCTGTGGCAGTGCGTTCTGTTTGCCCACACTGAATGCGCTGCTTTTTGGGGCTCTGAGTCCAGTCTATTAACTACAAGTAATCCCACCTGGGAGGTTGACAGGCTCCTCTGATTTGTCCAAAGCTCGATTTCATCACAGTTTGTTCGCAAATCGCAGCCCTGAGCCTAAGAAGCTTGAAACATCACCCTCGGTCTCTCCACCCCCGATCGGTCCCTCCCCTGACACACAGATCCTTTCATGTGGTTTCTTCTGGTAACATAAGGGTTTCTTATGTTGCTGCAGCCAATAACCCTGCATGTTCATTTTCCTTCCCTCCTGAAAACATGGTTTTTTAAAAAAAGAAACCAAATGCATTTTATCCGATAAAAATGAAACAGAGCCACAAAAGGGTTTCTACCAGCTTTAAGCTTTTAAGGTTTAACAACGTGGTTATTCAACGCAGTCAACCTCACGACTTGATGTTTTTAAAAAAACAAGGAAAGTTTTATAATTTCTAAACCTACTAACCCTCTGTCTTGCCCGTTTCTTTATTTTTCTGGCAGTATAAATGACCCTGTCCCTTCTGCCACATTCTCAGCGACTCCCGGCTCCTCAAACATTTCTCACGATGAAACCTCCCAGGATTGTAACAAAACACAAGAGATAGCATTCTGCTTCCCCGTGTTGTCCTTAGAGTTTAGAGAAGTAACATTTATCAAAATCCTGGGAATGCCCCTGAAGCCGCGCAGCGTTCTCCTGCCTTGTGAGGAGGAGTAAAATGACTTCAGGTCTGCCTGCCTCTTCCTCCTGAAGAAACCATCAGCTTTGGGTATAGGTTTTTTGTTTTTGTTTCGGAGGGACTGGGGAGCAGCAAGGGTGGGATGGAGGGAGGCTTTACTCGTGACTGAAGTGAGGAAGGACATCTCGGTGGCAGCAAGAATTCAGCTCTACAGAACTGTTTCCTTAGGTTTTTCCCCAGATAAATTATCATCTAGCTACCAAACACTGTGCCTTTGATGCTATTGTGAGGCTTAAAGTCTTTTTACTGAGCTAGCTAGCCACCAGGAGACTTCTCAAAGAAATCAAGCCCGCAAAAGCTGAAAGTTCTTTAAACACTGTACACTTGCAGGATTCACACAGGGAGGAAAGCTTATCTCTGTTTTTTCTCCGGCCAGACCCGGGGAGCACGGTGCTTGCGCAGAGCATGTGTGTGTATGTAAACAAACAGGGCGCGCTCTATGCAACAAGCGACAGAGGAAGCAGGGGCTCTGCTCAAATAAAACCCCACAGCACAAAAGCCAGAGCTTGTTTATGGTGGGCTGCACAGTAGGTCTGGGTTTCATTAGATATTCCAGAATTTAGTAACAGCTAATTGAGAAGAAGAAAACACAGCGCCAAGCTTTCAGCTGCCTCTCTCAAATCCTTTTCCTTCTGCATCTTACAGAGATGGCAGGCCGATGGATCTTTCTACAGAAGTCTCTTGCTTCAGTCTGCATGCCATACTGAAATGATTTGGGGTCGGGTGTTTAGCAAGGCTTATGAAAGATGTTAACCCCGCGTAAGACTTTTCTACTCTTTATGTTCAGTTTCAAGATGCAGGCTTTTACAGAGGAAACTCTCAAGCTAAAAGGGAAGTATCAAGGCAATCCTGTGATTGCATTGTACGCCACAGTGGTCCAAACGTTCAACCTCCTCACCAGCCTCGCCTGCCCTCACCGGAGTCCAACAACTTCAGAATCTGTCTGATATTTGATGGTAGAAACCCAGCTTGAGGACAATGAAAGCTCCCCTTGAAGAATAATTAGACTCAGAAGCTGAACATTATCCATTCATTTTTTGGACAGGCAGAGTAGCTGTGCGGGGCGGGGGGGTAGGGGGGGAGTCTTAAGTGTAACAGCCAGAGAAATGAAATGTGTGTGCTAGCCGCTTAGTCGGGTCCACCTCTTTGAGACCGCATGGACTGTAACCCACCAGGCTCCTCTGTCCATGGAATTCTCCAGGCAAGAATACTGGAGTGGGTAGCCAGTCCTTTCTCCAGGGGGTCCTCCCAACCCAGGGATCGAACCTGGGTCTTCCACATTGCAGGCAGATTCCTTACTGTCTGAGCCAGCAGGGAAGCCCAGCTTGATCCCTAATTGACTTCTGTACAGCACTTGTTACCAACTATCTAAGAGGACTGAACTCAGCCTCTATTTCTGATAACCATTCGGCCAAAGCACTTTATCTCCTATGGTCATTGTGCACAGAACACATTCACACACACACACCACCTGACCATTGTCACACAGAATTTCACTAAAAGACATCATTACAAACTGCCCGTCAGGGGGATGACCCAAGTCCCTGCCTCAGGCATCTAATCAACCGTAAAACAAAATTAGCCCTCATTATCTAAAATTGAGAAAACTGAAAAACCTGATAATGCATACTGCATATCTAGAAATTCAACTAAGATGACTGAAATAGAGTCCGAAACCTTTTATAACAGAACTAAGTCAAGAAAGTTCACCTGTGCTGGTATTTAAGATTTGGGTATAAGGTCACTCGTGGTTGGGTCAGTAAATAAGAAAGTGTACGAGAAAGACTAAAATTAACTTTCAACTTGGTTTATTAATCCAGCCATACTTCAGAGAACACTGCCCCCTGGCAGAGGAAAACCCAAACAAATCTTAACAACAGTCTCAGGCCTGAAAAATCATTCTGTGATTCTCAAGCTTTACTGGGCATAAGAATGACCCTGGAAACTTGTTTAAAATGTTGATACTTATGGTCTAAACCCCAAGATTCCGAACCATGAGCTCCAGGAGATGAGGAGAAGAAAGGGAAAGTTTAGAGCCAGGCAAGAGCTAAGACAATAGGCTCTTCTGAGGCAATGGAAGGGCCACGTTCTGACACCAACGATGTAAGAAAAGAGCATTAGAGTAAGTTACTCTGATCAATTAACCGACGTCCCGAATATTGACTTGCCTGGCCTAAATCACAATGTAATCTTAATATATCACTAATAGCATCCACTACTAATTGGACATTAAAGTTTACATCCCTTAATGGCAAACCATGGTGGTTCTTCCCCAGTTCTTCCAGCTCCAAACTGTAAGCAGTGAAACAGTCTTTTATTTACTTTGCTGGTGGTACGACGCAGCCAGGGTGTGCATTGCTTAATTGTAATACAGTAGTTGCATTTACACAAATGCACAGTCCATCTTTTCATGGCATGCTTCTGTGAGTCCTTGTTTCCAAGCCCTGATTAAGGTAAAAGGGTTTGAGGTCAACAGTGAGATTTGAAAAAATCTGTAATTGAGGGTTGTCATTCTTGCCTCCTACCGTAATTATGAAGCATTCATGAACGGATTCAAACTTTATCAATATCCAGCTTCTCACTGTGCAGAATTAACTACAATTACGGTGCCTTGACGTGACTCTATTCCCACAGTACTTCTAAGACGACCAGACAGTCACTGACCACCTGATTTTCAGGGGTAACACTTAAGCAGTCCCTGCAGCACAAACACCAGGAAATTAAGAAAACAGAACCCACGTGCATTCTTCCTACCCTATTTTAAAACTCTTTGAGTTAAGTCTTATTTTTCAATTCTGCTGTGGTTGAGAACTATTAGAAAATTCAGAATAAACACCGGACAAGAGGCTCTGCAGAAGGGATTTGCTGGTCTAAATGGAGCAAAAAATCATGACAGCTAAGACAAAACCAAGCAGGCTCAATTAATTGCTCTCACAATCCAGCACTGCCTGGGTATAAAGTGGACTCCACTTAAGAGTTTAAACCACAGGGGCAGCGTTTTATGAGTAATCTATGGTCCCTGGGGGTTTCGCCAGTGAGAAGTGGCATATGCCTTTTCAAATGCCAACAGGACTTGCGTTATTAGTTATTACACAGTTGAAAGCTGAAATCAACACTGTCACCTCTTTCAATGACTTCCATTTATATCATAAACATCTATGCATTACATGTACTCTCAATGGGATCTAAGCATGAGCCCCTATACCGGAACACTCTCTAAGAACATGCATTCATGGCACAGATGTTCATTAGCTCCTACTGTGTGCCAAGCACTCTTCTGGGCACTAGTTCCATACAAGGAGCCAAACCAAACATAGTCCCTTGGCCTCCATATAATTCACACAGGCACAGAAATAAACGGAAAATTGCAGCTGTGGCAGGCGTAGATGTATAGGGGTCAGTGATGCTATGAGAACACATGATCCAGGTTTGATGTGGTCATGAGGGTCGCAGAAGACTTTGTGAAGTGTCGGCTGAGCTGTGATATGAGGGTAGAGGGGAGTAGTGAGGTAAGAGAGGAGGAAAGGCTTCGTTGGGCAGAGCAAACAGGATATGCAAAGGCTTTACACACCCTGGAGGCAGCATGCCTCCAGCCAAAGGCAGCCCATTCGACCAGTGCAGGGAGATAAAAGGGAGCCTGCAGTGAGGTGAGGTTGGTGAGGTTGGTAGAGGTCAGTCCATGCGGGGCCTCATCAGTCATGTAGGGCGGTATCGTCTTGATCCTAAAAGCTTTGGAAAGCATTTAAAGGGCTTAAATCAGTGGAAGCTTAATGAGATATGAAGCCTTAACCTCTGTACAGTGTGGAAATGAGCTGGAGGGAGTCAAAATGGATACAGTAGATTAGTTTGGAAACAGTGGCAGTAATCCAGACAAAAGCCAGTGAGTGAGATATGGCATCAGGAAAACGATGGTGCTGGTGGAGAGGCAGAAAACTGGGCGAGCCGGGAAAAGGACTTTTTCATGCTCCGAGTATGGAGGTTGAGGGGCAGGAAGGTGTTAAATGTGACTCATGAGTGAACGAATAGCTAATGGTCATGATGGCCAGTAAGGTCACGTCTTAGGTTTTCATTGGATTATAAGAAAGATGTAGCAATATGCATCCATTTGCTAACACTCTAGGATTAAATAGTTAAAATAAAGGATCTCACTAATAGCTTTAAAACATGTGTCAGCAGTTTTAAAAATCTTCCGAGACAGTTGATTTAAAGTAAATTTACAGTAGACTTGAAACACTTGAAAATACATTTATTCATAATTGAGGTTTAAGAAGAATTACCCCCAGGAAATAGCTCAGCTTTGTTCCTAACTATAGCTTATAATAAAACATTGTAAAACTCAAATTCAATTTAACTCTTTTTTTGTTTGTTTTTTTTTTTTGCTACTCTGAAACGTGCATGTAAAAATCCAGGCAAATGGAAGTCGTTTGAGTCAACTTTGCCAAGTGAACTGTGAACATCTGACCACGGATGGGTGGCTATCTGACTGGAGAAAATTATTTAACTAAAAGTATGAACACAAGGTTGAGAACTCTCATCCTTTATCCTCCAGTCTCACATAAGCAGGCTGAGAAGCCATCAACTCCACTTGTATTGGGTTGGCCAAAAACACCTTACGGAAAAACCCAAAAGAATTTTTTAGCCAACACAATAGATGAAGAAATGGAAGCTCAAACAACAGAGGACAGCCCAAGGTGGACAGATGACAGCCCGCGGTGGTGGAATAAAGGGCTGGGCCCAGCCTGGAAACTGGGCCTCCTGAGCCGGGCCGGTCCCCTCTCCACTACGGTGGGATGTCTCTCCACCAGGCCACACACCCAAAGCACAGCCACCCCCCTCTCCAGCCTCCTTTCAGGGAAACCTTAAAACCACTTTTGTTCCATCACAGTCCTTTCAATCTCTTACGTCGAATCAGACACCATGTCTGCAGATCCTAGTCATTAATCAGAATTATTACCATCCTTTATCAGAGACTGCTGAGTGCCAGGAATACCTAAATTATCTTCCTGCATGAATACTTTTAGATTCGTCTCTTCATCTTCAGTCTTCTGAACACACGTTAGAGGTAACTATTCTAGTATAAGAGACAAAGCAAGGAGCAGAATCAGATCCAGATAGGTAAATGTTGGACTGATCAGATAATGATTAAATGCTAAGAACAAAAAAATAAGAGAAGTAACTGTTCTTCCCGTTTGCACTGTCTGCCCCTTCAAACACCATTCCACTGAGGTCTCTCTTATCCAATCTGTAATTCATTTTCTATTTCTTACCCAGAGAGCCATGCATAAAATATAGGCAAATGTGATGATTTCCCTGCTAAACTGAAAACCTTCCAGTCGAAGTGTGACCCCCAGAAGGGTCAGAATCACTTGGAAACTTGTTGGAAATGCAAATGCTTGGGTCTCAGAAACTGGAAAGTAGAGACCAGAGTCTTTAACAAGCCCATCAGGTGATTCTGCTGCAAATGTGAGACCCACTGACCCAGAGGACAAAATCCAAACTGCTCAGCGAGGCTCACAGGGCTCCAAATCCAAAATTAAGCTCCCCGAATTCTGATCCTGGCTCTACCACTGTTTAACAGTTAGACCTTACATGACCCTTTGGCGAATTACTTCTCCATTCTAAGACTCAGTTTTCTCATCTGTATCCAGCTCACGGGACTCTTAAGAGCATTACATGAAATAATCCATGTAAACTGCCTAGCACAATGCCGGGCACAGAGGAGTGCTTAATAAAGGGTAAGTTTTCTTAATGAGGGAACGAGCTGCTCCTCCGTGATGAGGCTCTGCTTTCTCACACCTTCATCCTTTGATACACATCGTTGCTTTGACCTAGAACACGCTCCTGCACCTAGCCTCCCTGGCTCACTCCGGTACCGTGAGGATTCAGGTCAGGGGTCACTCTTCTGTGAAGCTCCCCTGACTTCTGCCCTTCCCACGCAGAGCAAGGGCTTCCCATTGCATCTGTAATCTCTTTTTAGGCATCCCCATCCTTCAGGGTCACTTCAGATACACTGCCCACTCACCCTGCACTCCACAGAGCCTTGCATCTTTCCTGGGGTGCAACCGACAGACAATAAATGTTTGTCCAGTGAAGGATTTGGCATAAAGAAATTGGGACTTGAACTTGAATTCTTGTTCTCTTACTAACTAGCTGTGTCCCTTTAAGCCTGTGTTTATTCAACTGTAAAGCAGGATTATTGGGTTAACTCCGTGGTTTAAACCCTTTTTTAAAGCATCAATACCTTACTTTCAAATAAAATCTCAAAATGAATACCAACGTTTAAATTTGGAGCTGTTCTAGTGGGACTGGGAAGCCAGGATCCCATCTCAGCAACCACCTCCTTTCTGCCTATGGTACTTTCTCAGAAACATGGGAGTTCAAGGAGTGCAATTTACAAAAACAAATGAAAGAAACCAATCAATAACTAAATCAATTCCACTACTTAGATACTTTTCTAAACCCCACCCTTTGTTGTAGAATTGATATACCTACGTGTGTGTCCTTAATCACTCAGTCCTATCCAACTCTTTGCAACCTCATGGGCTGTAGCCTGCCAGGCTCCTCTGTCCATGGGATTCTCCAGGCAAGAATACTGGAGTGGCTAGCCATCCCTTCTCCAGGGAATCTTCTCCAGGGATCAAACCCAGGTCTCCTGCAGTGCAGGTGGATTCTTTACTGTCTGAGTCATCAGCGAAGCCCATTCATATACCTATACACACCCCAAAACATGACCCAAATTATCCCCAGATCAGATCTTTCACCGATGACTGACAGAAGCTCTCATCCCAGCCAGACTCGGGCCCCAGAAAGTCCAAGCTCATCTGCATGCTTCCCCTCACGCTGATTCTCAGCCCGGCCCCTCTCCCCCTGTGGCCACTCCAGCCTTCGTCAAGCCGTGGCCTTCTCCAAGGCCCAGCGCCCTCACCAGAAGCCCCTCACAGCTGCAGCGCCCGTGGCACCACCCTCGAGAAGCTCAGACTCTACCCGAGACAGTCGCCGCTTGTCCCTGAAGTGTTGCCTGCCTCACTTCAGAATTTCTTGCCTCGGCAATAAGAATATAAACTCCCAGAGAGCAGGCGAAAGACACAACCTGGCACAGAGACTGCAAGTCTGGATTCTGGAGTCCAACAAACCTAGGCCTGCCACTCTCAAGCATGAGACCTTTCTTAACCGCTCTGAAACTTAGAATTCTCATAACAAAAATAATAATAGCTCTTATCACACAGGATTGATACAAAGATCAAATGATATAATGCATGTGAAACAGGTAGCTCAGTAGTCGAACACAGGAAATATACAAATACTAAACCTTTATTAAATATAGCAGGATAAACATCTGCTCCCATGATCTCAGTAGGCAGCAAAGCACTGGGCATGTAGTAGGTGCTCAGTAGTGACAAAAGTTCTAGGAGAATTTGCTTCACTTGTAGAGAGATGATGTGTGGGTCTCAGCTGGAAATGCCACAAGCCACTTTCTGCACATTCTCTGCAGCCCTGAGACAAAATGGGCTGCACGTACTTGGTGGAGGGACCGGTGCCCCTGGAGAGGGCTCCGGAGAGACAGGTTTCAACTGGGACAGTAACGACCTTCTATTTGAATTGGAAAGTCCCAAGAATTTGAGCTTCCACTCAAGAAAGCTGTTGAACTCAAACCAAAAGGAAGTTTATATTTGCTCCGGGAAGGGCACCATCACATGCTCGGAGCACAATGGGACCCTCTTGGGGAGGAAGCAGAACTGCTACTTCTGTGATTCCCCTTCAACCAGATGACAAATAGTGACATTCCAGAAAACTAGGAATAGAAAGAAACTTCTTCTGCCTGACAATAGATTTCTTCGAAAAACTCACAGCTAACATCATACTGAATAGTGAGAGACGGACTCTCTCCTCCTATCAGGGGCAACACAAGGCTGCCTTCCTCCACCAGTTTTGCTCAGCACTGCACTTCCAGCTGAAGCAATTAGGCAAGAAAAACAAATAAAAGACGTTTGAATTGGAAAGGAACAAGTAAAACTTCCTCTATTCACAAATGGTGTGAACTTTTATATAGAAAATCCTAATTAATCTGTTTTTAAAATGTTAGAACTAGAACAACAATAAATGAGTTCAGGAATGTGGCATGATAAAAAAAATCAGTGGTATTTTTGTACACTCAGAATGGACAATCAAAAATGAAACTAAGAAAGCAATTACATCTATAACAGTGTCAAAAAGTCTAAAATACTTAATAATTAATTTAACAAAGGAAGTGTGAGCCTTGTACACTGAAAACTAGACAGCATAATTGAAATATATTACAGAAGACCTGAATAAATGGGAAAACAATCATGCTCATGGGTTGGAAAATATTATTGTCAAGATGGCAAGAAAATGAAAAGGTGGAAAAAATCTGCAAATTATATATCTTACAAGAGTCTAGTATCCAAATATATAAAGAACTCCTGGAGGTGAGCAAAAGAAGACACTTAACCCTTATTCAGAGGAGTAGAATAGACATTTCTAGAAAGAAAATATATAAATAGTCAATAAGTACATGAAAAGATGCTGGTATCGCTATTCATTTGGGAAATGCAAATTAAAACTACAACGAAATAGGTACTATTTCACACCCACCAGGAAGGCTAACAGCTTCCCTCGTGGCTCAGACAGTGAAGAATCCGCCTGCAGTGTGGGAGACCTGGGTTGGGAAGATCCCCTGGAGAAGGCATGGCAACCCCCCCCCCCCCACAGTGTTCCTGCCTGGAGAATCCCCACGGACAGAGGAGCCTGGTGGGCTACAGACCCAGTCCATGGGGTCGTAAAGAGTTGGGACATGATGGAGGACTAAGCAGGGCACAGCACACAAGATGGCTAAAATTAAAAAGACAAAAAATAAGCAGCATTAGGAAGGATGTGGAAAGATTGGAACCCTCATCTATTACTGACAGGATTACAAAATGGGTGCAGCCTCTTTGGAAAACTATCCAGCAGGTCCTTAAAGCATTAAATGTAGTGTTACCATGTGACCCAGCAATTCCACTCCTAGGGATATACCCAGGAGAAATGAAGACGTGTGTCCACACATAATCCTGTACAGAAATGTTCACAGCAGAATTCTCAACTGATGAGTGAATAAACAAAATTTAGTATATCCATGCAATTAAATGTTGCATTTAATTCCATTTCAACTATACAATGGAATGAAGTCCTAATACACACTAAAACAGGGATGAACCTTGCAAACATCATGCTAAGTGGAAAGGTCAGATATAAAGGCCCCACACTGTACGAATCCACTTACGTGAACTACCCAGAGTGGTCAGAGCCACAGAGAAAGAAGGTACACCCGTGGTGGGCAGGTGGTGTGGAAGTGACTGCTTCTGGAGATGAAGTTTTCTTCTGGGGTGACAGAGAGGCTCTGAAGTTAGATCCTGGTAGTGTTTGCACATCTCTGTGAATGTACTAGAAACCACTGAAAGCTTCAGCTTAAAAGGATGGATTTTCTGGTTTATATCTCCAAAAATGCTGTTTAAAAAGAGAGAGCGAGCATGCTAGTGAGATTATTTCCGCAGTGAAGCAAATTTCAAAGCATCTGGGCCTGCAGAAAAGCAACATTAATCCTGATCTGCAGCTCGGGTCAATGCCTTCCAAAGTGTCTTCAGAGTCACCTCAGTTACCCTCCAAACCTGATAATTAACAGGAAAACTGAAGCGTTTGCGTTGTGGTGTGGACCTATTTTAACCAGCCTCGATGTGATGAAGCCCTCTACTTTTCTAAAAATAGGAGGAGTTCCTGGGACTCTTTCAGAGCACTTCAGGTTCTCTGCCATTCTGCTTTGTCAGCTTCTGCTTCATTTGACTTTCAAATAAAGTGGCTTAAGGAGAAAACCCAGGGTCCTGTAGCCGTCACTTCGCCTACAGATCTCAAGGTGGTTGAGTCTTAATGGCAACAAACTGTAACCAGAGTCTGCGGGACTGTGGGGGGAATTTAAGAACAACGACTTGGAACAGCATGGATGGACCTTGAGGGCATGATGCTAAGTGACATCAAGTCAGACTAAGAAAGACTAATACCATAGGGTCTCACTGATAGGAGCGATCTCGAAAGCAGAGAAAGAGAGAGAGCGCAGAGACACAGAGACCAGACTGATGGTTTCCAGGAGCCGGGCGGGCAAAGCCAGTGAAGGGGATCAAAAAGTACAAGCTTCCAGTTATACAATAAGTCACCGGGATGTCACATACAGCACGGTGACTGGACTTAATAATATTGCATTGCATATTTGAAAGCTGCTAAGATGGTAGATCTTAAAAGCTTTCTTTATGAGAAGAAAGATTTCTGATTCTGTGTGGTGATAGATCTCAACTAGGGCCACTGTGGTGATTATTGATCAATATATACAAATACTGAATCATTATATTACACACCTGAAAAGACTATAATGGGATATGTTGACTGTACTTCACTTAAAAAAGAAAAAAGAACAATGTCGTGCATTTGAAGAGCACTTCTCTTTTAAAGAAAATGTTAGAAGAGTGAAGAATTATAAGTCAGAAGAATTAAGGTTCACTCACTCTCCCCACTTTGCAATCAACAAAACGGAAAGGTTTCTCCTAGTCAAGGTCACAAGAGCTAAAGTATGGACAGCTTGGTTAGGAGATTAGGGCAGTTCGGGACTGGGAGAAGGAAACGGAAAAGCAAGGCTGCAAGAGTGGCATCACATCTGGCATGGAGAAGACATTCCACAGATGGTACTAGTGTTTGGTAAGTGCCTGCCCTCTGCCAGGCCACATAAGTAACGACATTTACATATACTGCCTTATGTAACCTTCACAAAGCCCTTCAGGGTATTACCATTGTCAATATATGAGAAAATAAACTTAAATTGGGCAACCTGCCTGAGTTCAAATGCATTTTAAGCAGAGGAGTCCTCTTTTCTCCATGATTTCCCAATGAGGATTACAAAACTGGCAAGATTTTAAAGGAATGGGAATTTCAACTATTTTCTAGAAGAAACATAAGTCTATTAAAAGCAGAGGATCTGATAAACATTTGATAAATCTTGAAAATGTTTCCTATTTCAGAACATATCAAAAGCCACAGATTAACGTCTATTCTAGACTGACCTTGCTCTGACCCAAGAAAAGAATCAGTTGGCAATGAGGAGGTGATCAGAGCCGTGGGCATCATAGCGTGTCATTTCAAAGTTCCTAGGACACCAGAGAGAGTGGAGGTCACTGTCAGACAACGGCGCCAACCGTTCGAATGGAAGAGTTATACAAATTCATCCCGTGTTGACTCAACACAGATTTAGCAAGCACTCACTATAATATGAGATAATGCTTAGCAAAACTTGTGTTATCCTTGTTTACTCGCTCAGTGGTATCCGACTCTTTGTGACCCCGTGGGCTGTAGCCGACCAGGCTCCTCTGTCCATGGGATTCTCCAGGCAAGAACACTGGAGTGGGCTGATATTTCCTTCTCTAGGGAATTGAACCCGGGTCTCCTGCACTGGTAGGCAGATTCTTCACCGCTGAACCACCAGGCAATGTGCCAAGCACTACGTATCAGGGATACTGAAACAAAAAAGCATGTTTTAATTGGAAGAAATGGAAATCAGCTGTTGCTAAACACACTCCTGTGAGTTCTACTTGTAGAGGTACGCAAAGGTTATGTGTGGGAGACACTGAGAACCGGCTCCTTCCATCTCTACTCCCCGCCACTTCCAAGGAGTCCTCCTGTCTTGCAGACTTTTTGTAGGATGAATTATAGACACAGTTCATAGATCTCTGCCAGTTATGCTACTGAGATAGTTTTTATGCACATGAGATTTGGACAGCAGAATTAAGACAGGATCTCTCTTCCAACCCATCTTAGCTGTTACTCTGGGCAAACAAGATTGTGGAAATGGAAGGTTTTCATAAACATTATTTCACTGTCCATTCTCCAGATTCCTAGGCCCTCTATGGGGGTGATCGAGATGATAGCTTCTTGATTCCTAAATCATGGGATATGGCATATATTCTTGAATGCAATAATTCAGTGACAGCTAGCTACCACACACTATGGATCTGGACTGAACAAAATTCAAAAATATCTTGACAGGTTGAAGTGAAGAGATTTAAAAAAAAAAAAAAAACAGCTAGATCTGTCTGGGATAACACTCTTCATATACTAAATACAATATTGAATACAATAGAATACAAAATTCGGCTATATAACTTCATACTAGGACAGACCAGAATTGAAAACGATTCTTGTTAAAAGAAAACTGGGGGACTTCTCTGGTGGCCCCGTGGTTAAGACTTCCAATGGAGGGGGTGTGGGTTTGATCCCTGGCTCATGAACTAAGATCTTGAATGCTACACAGACAAAATGTTCTAATAAATAAAGAAAATTGAGTATTAAAAAAAAAAAAATGGGGTCTTAAAAAAAAAATCCCCCAAAGCCAGGAGTTTTTGTTATCTGCAAGCTCCATAGGAGCCCCTGCTGGACCACAACTCTAAATAACCTCATTTTACCTTGAAAGTGAAAGTGAGAGTCCCTCAGTCCTGTAGGACTCTTGTGACCCCATAGAATAAACATGGGATTCTCCAGGCCAGAGTCCTGGAATGGGCAGCCTTTCCCTTCTCCAGGGGATCTTCCCAACGCAGGGATCGAACCCAGGTCTCCCACATTGCAGGCGGATTCTTTCCCAGCTGAGCCACCAGGGAAGCCCATTTTTCCCTCGGCTCCTCTGATAAGCAACTAGCTCAGATCCGGAGGAGAAAAGGTCAGCTGCGCCGGCTGCTTGGACGCCATCGGGACTGTTTTCCCTCCGGACGTCTCATCTAAGTCACTGCAAACAGACAGCGCGGGGAGCCGCGTGACCCAGATGATGGGGCGGCCCCGTCACCAGTGCCTGTGGCCATTCGTTCATCCGTTCATTTATTTCACAGACTTTTATGGAGCACTCAGTACGCATCTGGCAGGAAACGCAAAGGGGACGGAACAAATGCTGGGGCTTCCTTGGTGGCTCCGCCTGCCAGCGCAGCAGACATGGGTCCGGGAAGACCCCACGTCCGCGGGGCAACGAAGCCCGTGGCCACAAGTACTGAGCCCGCGCCCGGCTCCAGAGCCGCGCCCCGGGACAAGAGAAGGCAGCGCAGAAGCCCGCGTGCCGCAACCAGATAAAAGACTGTGCAGCAACGGACACCCAACACAACCAAAAACAGACAAATAAAATTAATAATAATAAAAACAACCCGCATGCCACAGCTAAGACCTGGGGTAGCCAAACGAATAAACAAACAAACAAAAAAGTGGGGGGAAAAACAAAAAAACAAATGCTCTGCCTCGTGGGTCTCACATTCTAGACGGAGAGAAATAGAACACAACGCCGGGTAACGGAGTCCTGATAAAGGAGACAGAGCGGAGAAGAGAGCGGGACGGGAGGAGCCGTTTTCAGCTGGATGGGAGCAAAAGTCTCCCCGGAGACAGGACTCCTGACAAAAGTCTGGAGGGACAGACGCCAGAACCAGGCGTCTCTTGGGAGAAACAGGCCTGGGGCGGGACGGTCAGCGTGCTCAGAAAGGCCAGCGCGGCCCGAGAGGCTGGGAGACGAGGGGGCACCTGCAGACGACCGCAGGGAGCGGCTGGAGCTCCGGGTCGGGGAGGACCGCGCGGGCAGAGGGAAGCCGCTGCAGCGATCTCAGTCAGGCAGTGCCGGGATTCTACCAGGCTCACTCCGCCTGATAGTTAGACGAGGGCTACTTAACGGGCTCCCCTTCTGGCCCGTGGTTGAGGAGCCTGTGACCGAGCATCCTGGCGCTTTCCATGGACAAGGGGAGAAGGCGCGTGTGGTTGTCCGCAGATACCTGAAGGGCATTGCACTTCCCTGAGCAAAACTGGAAGGTACAGAGAAGCATGTTTTATCTCACAACAAAACAAACTCTCCAGCCGTCCATGCTGCCAGAGTTCTCTTACAAAAAAATGAACTCATGGTGACTATTCAAGAAAAGGTTGGTCTTTTAAAGTATCTAAATTTAAAGGAACATTGACTATACAACATGTATGGTCCTTTCCAACTCCACGCACCTATTGTTTTTCTCTCTTCTTAAAACTCTCTTAGGGAGCTGAGTTCTCTCTGCATGTAATGACCAGCAAAGAGCTACTCAATTAATAACTAAACTTGGTTTCATTTTTCCTGAATAAATCCAAAGGAACGGTAAGGATCCTAAATACACTTTGTTCCTACTATTTCATCTCCTGAAAGAAATATACATATAGACATAGATAGGTGTAGATAGATATATAATACCTATGGCTGTGCAATTTAATTTGTATCAATTAAAGGGCTTCCCAGCTGGCTCAGTGGTAAAGAATCTGCCTGCCAATGCTGGAGACCTAGGTTCGATCCCTGGATGAGGAAGACCCCCTGGAGAAGGAAATGGCAACCCACTCCAGTGTTCTTGCCTGTAAAATCCCAAGGACAGAGGGGCCTGGAGGGCTACAGTCCACGGGGTCCCAGAGTCAGACAGGACTGAGCACACATGTAGGCACACAATTAAAGGGAACATGGTCAGGGCTAGGCTAAGAAAAGGAGAATCCCTTTCACAAAATCATTTGATGGACTGAAGCAAGAGATGAAGGAATCTACTTCCGGACGGAGCTAGAAGAGAGCCAAAGGCAGGCTGATCTTACATTGTCTCTCCCAGTGTAAGACTGGAGGTCTTATACGAGACCCAGCAGAAGACTGGGAGGTCTCTTACAACCCTCTGTAAACAGAGAGCCACTGCAAAGCTGCAGTGCAACAACCTCGGCTTGCCACTGGAGTATTACGCAAGAGAACTCGGAAGTTCTGGGCCTTCTGTTGACCCGCTAAGCTTCTGTTGCTCTTATGAGAGATGTTATACAACTTGTTCATTACAAAAATCCTGGGCTCTCGGGGTTGTTTGCAGTGGTGACTCTGCTTGCTAGCTGTGTGGCCTCGCCTGAGTTAGAAAACCTCTCTAGACCTCGTAAAATGGGAGAATCCCAGTATCTTCCTCATGGGGTTATTGCAGGGATTAAGCAAAAGAATCCGCCTAGCGTTCACTGTTGAGAACAACAGCTACCATCTACTGAGCCCCTAGGATGTGCCGGACATTGTTAAGGAATGAGCTCCGTGAATTCTCGGCCTTGCAAAGTACATAGTGGTTTCTCTTCCTGACAGAAGCCCATAGAAATTTGAGTAATTTGCCCAGGTTCACACAAGTTTATTCAAACTCAGGTCTGCCTAACCAGAGTCCAGCTTCTAATAATAAATAGTTATTGCTATAGTCCATGATGCTATATTTTATTACTTTTAAAAGAAATTCCTCTAATCTCACCCTTGAAGGACAGTTGAGGGTTTTATCCCATAGGGCCTTTAACAGTTCAGAAACAGAACAGATTTTGTAAAGCAGTTCCTCACTTTGGCACCAAATAACAGGTTGGGACCATTATACTAATGTACTTTTTGTGTGTTATCTGATCAAAGCAGCTGCTTCTGTATGCCTTCTAGGTTTGAAGCTGGGTAAACCTCAGTCAAAGACACAGCCTGTGGCCTCTTGTGACAAAATATTTTGCAAAAGACTCTGTTTTCTCCTTTTCCCAGGCTTTCCTCCCTTCCTGCAGCTGTTTCCCCTTCTTCCTGAGAATTGATAAAAATTCTGAAACTCCTGTTGATCTCATGTGACCTCACTATGGACAATGGCCCCGTTGTTTCACCCAGCTACAACACGGTCGATGAGATGCCAGCGCTAAGAACAAACATCAGCCGGTGTCGGAGGCAAGAGCAGTGTTTCTACAGTGGCTCCTGGCCTGGTGTACTCGTCTATCCCTAGTAATGACACTGCCCAGTCGTATCCGACTCTTTGCGACCCCATGGACTGCAGCACACCAAGCCTCCCTGTCCTTCACCATCTCCCAGAGTTTGCTCAAATTCATGTCCATTGAGTCAGTGACGCTTTCTAACCATCTCATCCTCTGTTGCCCCTTTCTTCTCTTGCCTTCAATCTTTTCCAGCACCAGGGTCTTTTCCAATGAATTGGCTTTTCATAACAGGTGGCCAAAGTCTTGGAGCTTCAGCTTCAGCATCAGTCCTTTCAATGGATATTCAGGACTGATTTCCTTTAGGATGGACTGGTTAGATCTCCTTACTGTTCAAGGGACTCTCAACAGTCTTCTTCAACACCACAGTTCAAAAGCATCAATTCTTTGGTGCTCAGCTTTAAGATCCAACTCTCACATCCATACATGACTACTGGAAAAAACACAGCTTTGACTATATGGACCTTTGTCAGCAAAGAGATGTCTCTGCTTTTAATACGCTGTCTAGGTTTTTCATAGCTTTCCTTCCAAGGAGCAAGTGTCTTTTAAATTCATGGTTGCAGTCACCGTCCACAGTGATTTTAGAGCCCATGAAAATAAAATCTGTCACTGTTTCCATTATTTCCCCATCTATTTGCCGTGAAGTGATGGGCCCAGATGCCATGATCTTACTTTTTTGAATGTTGAGTTTAAGCCAATTTTTTCACTCTCCTTTTTCACCCTCATCAAGAGGCTCTTTAGTTCCTCTTGCTTTCTACTATTAGAGTGGTATCATTTGCATATCTGAGGTTGTTTATATTTCTCCCAGCAATCTTGACTCCAGCTTGTGCTTCATCCAGCCCAGCATTTCTCATGATGTACTCTGCATATAAGTTAAATAAGCAGGGTGACAATATACAGCCTTGATGTACTCTGATTTGGAACCAGTCCATTATTCCATGTCCAGTTCTAACTGTTGCTTCTTGACCTGCATACAGATTTCTCAGGAGGCAGGTAAGGTGGTCTGATATTCCCATCTCTTTAAGAATTTTCCAGTTTGCTGTGATTCACACAGTCAAAGGCTTTAGTGTAGTCAATGAAGCAGAAGTAGATGTTTTTCTGGAATTCCCTTGCTTTCTCTATGATCTGACAAATGTTTGCAATTTGATCTCTGGTTCCTCTGCCTTTTCTAAATTCAGCTTATACATTTGGAAGTTCTTGGTTCACATATTGCTGAAGCCTAGCTTGAAGGATTTTGAGCATAACCTTGCTAGCATGTGAAATGAGAGAAATTGTACAGTAGTTTGAACATTCTTTGGCATTGCCCTTCCTTGGGATTCGAATGAAATTGATCTCTTCCAATCCTGTAGCCACTGCTGAGTTATCCAAACTTGCTGACATATGGAGTGAAATAGTTATAGCATCCTATTTTTATGAGGAAGAAAGGAAGACTCAGAAAGACGAAATAATTTGCACAAGCCTATATGGTAATGGTGGAGAAAAGCCAGTCTGAATGGTTTAAATTCCCTGATCTTTTCGCCACACTTTGCCTCCTCGGCTGTTTGCTATGTCAGAAATTCTTCCTACTAAATTGAAAGCTCCTCGAGGACAGGGATTCCCCCATCAGCATCTCCTGAAAGTTCCACAACATCTGGCACAGAAACTGTTAAACTTTTTCCATCTAAACCAGCTGCATTTTCCAGACAGACAGAAGCCTAAATACCCAAGAAAGATGGCTGCCAATTCTAACATTCAAACTTGCCCAGCCTCCCTCAGGCAGTGGGCTGCAGTGAGTAATCACCATTGCAGGCAATATTACCCTTGAGCCTCATGGAGCTGAATGACATGCAGAGTTCACAGTGCAATGGGCACCTGCTAGCATCAGCCTAACCTCCCCAAAATATCCACCTTCCCGAGTGGACTTCTGACCTGGACACACTTGTTTGCCTCTTTATTAGACTTGTGTTTGCCCAGGAATGAAAGGAATAAACAAGAGGGACGCACATGCCTCGCATTCTAATGAGGGCAGGAAGCCTTTGGAGCAAAGAGGGCATTGAGACGCATCTGAAGAGCCTGTGGATTCTGGTTGCATCACCCCAGCTCCAGGCCAACAAAGCTTTTCTCAGCAGTCCCGGGGGTGCTGGCCACAGCTGCACTTTGCACTTGCAGACACATCATGGCTGATCCATGGTAAATCATGATCAGAATGGGTAAAGAAGGAATAAATGATTTCTCTCCTTATTCTTGTCCAAGTTGCTTCACGGGAGGACAACATAGCTAAATGTAAACATTTTGAGAGCAAGTATAATTCCTTTTTGGTTAAGATTTAATGAAAAGGGTTCTCAAAGTCAGGCACACCTAGGTTCAAACTTCAGGGCTGCCACTGCCTTGCTGGTTGAGTTTGCATGCTAACTCATCAGACTTCTGCTTTCACTGAGCCTTCAGTTCTCGGCTCAGACAGAGGCCTTCCTGACCCCCTCCACAGATCTTTACACTTTGCCACTGTAACACTCTACCCTAACTGTAACAGGGAAGAACCTTTATTATCATCATTATTTACATATGCCTATTCCAGAAAAGAATCTTTCTCTCCCCAATATGTCTAGCTGCTTTTTGGAGCTTAATTTTAGTCTCATTTCCCCTATTAATTCTCAGGAAGAAACTTGTTCTTCTAAGTTAATCCATGAACAGAGGAGCCTGGCAGACACAGTCCATGGGGTAACAAAGAATCGGACATCACTGAACACCCATGCGCACACACATACAAGTTAATTACTACAGGGATGTGGCCTATAGGCTTAAATTATACATAATGGCCCATGTCTGGAAACCCTGCTTCCCACATAATGAGCATTAAGCTAAAATACCTCTGTTTGCCTCACAGGAGCATCCGGACCAAGCCAACCTGTGCCTGACTGCAGGGAGGAAGAAATGAACACACCCCTCCAGAGGCTGATGGAAGCCCAGGTTGTGTTTGACTTCACTCCCTCCCCTTCCAGTATAGAAGGAGTCCAAATTCTATGAACAATTCAGGCAAGATGTTTCTTTAGGGCACAAGCCCATCTTGTTGGCTGGCTGGCGTTCCCAATAAAATTGTTATTCCTTGCTGCAACAACTCGTGTCTCACATGCTGGCCTGAGAGCTTAGGCTCAGGATGTAATTCCGGGCATGTGCGCCTCTCCCACTGGACTGTGAACGCTACAAGATCAGGAACCAAGTCCACGCCTCTGCTCCCATCCCCGGAGCCTGGCACACAGTCACTGCTGGCTCAGCAGATTAACGAAGGAAGAAGATGCTGAAGAGAGGGGAAGGGAAGCGCACCCAGACTGTGGGGGACTGAGACAGAGGGGAAGAGGGTCGGGCGGCCATCTGGCAGCTTCACGCGCCGTAAAAGGGCAGCAAGGTTGCCGGGGCCTTCCCCCTCTGCCTCTACGGCCAGAGTTCTCAAGAATTTTCTAGATCCTAGAGGATGGCTAAACTCCAGCCCTAGAAAAATAATGCTACTTTCTGGTTTCTGTTCCATGAACCCAAGACACTCTGTTGTTTAGGGGCTAAGTCATGTCCAACTCTTTTGCTCCCCTGTGGACTGTAGCCCGCCAGGCTCCACCATCCATGGGATTCTCCAGGCAAGAATCCTGGAGAGGGTTGCCATTTCCTTCTCCAGGGAGTCTTCCCAGATTAAGGATCAAATTTGTGTCTCCTGAATTGGCAGGCGGATTCTTTACCACTGAGCCACCAGGGAAGCCCCTAAGACACACCAGGAAATTGCAAAACCCTGTTGATAATGGCCATGCACGCTGATGCCACTTCATTTTTGCAAAGCAAAGTCTCCAGCAGTCCTGGCCATGTCTTTGTTGTTTTTCAGTCGCTCAGTCATGTCCAAGCTTGTGACCCCACGAACTGCAGCACGCCAGCTTCCCTGTCCTTCACCATCTCCTGGAGCTTCCTCAAATTTATGCCCATTGAGACAGTGATGCTATCCAACCATTTCATCCTCTGTCGTCCCCTTCTCCTTCTGCCTTCAATCTGTCCCAGCATCAGGGTCTTTTCCAATGAGTCGGTTCTTCGCATCAAGTGGCCAAAGTGTTGGAGCTTCAGCTTCAACATCAGTCCTTCCAATGAATATTCAGGACTGATTTCCTTAAGGATTGACTGGTTGGATCTCTTTGCTGTCTAAAGGACTCTCAAGAGTCTTCTCCAACACCACAATTTGAAAGCATCAGTTCTTCGGTACTCAGTCTTCTTTATGGTCTGATTCTCACAATCACACATGACTACTGGAAAAACCATAGCTTTAACTAGATGAACCTTTGTCAGCAAAGTAATGACTCTACTTTTTAATATGCTGTCTAGGTGTGTCAACGTTTTTCTTCCAAGGAGCAAGCATCTTTTAATTTCATGCTGCAGTCACCAACTGCAGTGATTTTGGAGCCCAAGAAAATAAAGTCTCTCACTGTTTCCATTGTTTCCCCATCTATTCACCATGAAGTGATGGGACTGAGTGCCATGATCTTAGTTTTTTTAATGTTGAGTTGTAAGCCAGCTCTTTCACTCTCCTCTTTCACTTTATCAAGCGACTCTTTAGTTCTTCACTTTCTGCCATAAGGGTGGTGTCATCTGCATATCTGAGGTTGTTTATATTTCTCCCAGCAATCTTGACTCCAGCTTGTGCTTCATTCAGCCTGGCATTTCTCATGATGTACTCTGCATATAAGTTAAATAGGCAGGGTGACAATATACAGCCTTGACGTACTCCTTTCCCGATTTGGAACCAGTCTGTTGTTCCATGTCCAGTTCTAACTGTTGCTTCTTGACCTGCATGCAGATTTCTCAAGAGGCAGGTAAGGTGGTCTGGTATTCCCATCTCTTTAAGAATTTTCTAGTTTGTTGTCATCCACACAGTCAAAGGCTTTACTGTAGTCAATGAAGCAGTAGATGTTTTTCTGGAATTCTCTTGCTTTCTCTAAGATCCAACAGATGTTGGCAATTTGATCTCTAGTTCCTCTGCCTTTTCTAAATCCAGCTTGAACATCTGGGAGTTCTTGGTTCACGTACTGTTGAAGCCTGGCTTGGAGAATTTTGGCCATGTCTTTAGTTACTACATATTGACTTAACCCTTCAATAATTTCTATATAATGTTGCATATTTTTCCAGCCTTTTCAAGCCTTTCCACTCCCACTACTCTCAGGGAACGACTTTATCTCCTAATCTCCTCAAAAGATCAAATCTATTCTAATATATTTAGCATGCTCTGCATAAAGATTTTATTCATAGTGACTCCATACACAAAATATACTTTGGAGGGTGAGGAATACAGGTAAAAACTGATTTTTTTCCAGCTTTTTCCTGAGATTAAATCACAGGTTGAGATGTTTCTGAGGACAATTGCCTGTCTTGTGTTATATAGGAAGGTCATTCTCTGGCAGCCTGGCTCTATTTTTAGTCAATTTGGAGCCACTGGCAGTGGATATTAGGACTATAAATATCCAGGGTAATAGTAATAAGGGGTTTAAGGTCCAATGAGCACTGGATGAACATGCTGTAACATCTCACAGCACGCCTTCCCAAGGCAAACACAGCCAACCAAGCGCTGCAAGGCGTGCTTGGAACAAAGACAGCTCTTACCAGCAGACCTCGGAGATACTGTGGGTTTGGTTCCAGACCACTGCAACAAAGCAAATATCTCAATAAAGCAAGGCATACAAACTGCTTAGTTTCCCGGTGCAAATAAAAACGGTGGGGACGCTTCCCCGCAGCCTATCAAGTCTGCAGTAGTATTATATCTGAAAGTCAGTCTACAGGGAATTACCTGGCAACCCAGGTGTTAGGACTCGGGGCTTTCACTGCGGGGCCTGCTTGGGAAACGAAGATCTGCCTGCTGTGCGGTGCAGGCAGAGAAGTAACACAATAAAAGAAAAAAGATCAGTGTGCATATCTTAGTTTAAAAATACACTATGACTGGACTTCCCTGGTGGTCTAGTGGCTGAGAATCCTCCTGTCAATGCAGGGGACACGGGTTTGATCCCTGGTCTGGGGAGATCCCACACATCCCAGAGCAACGAAGCCCGACGGCACAGCTCCTGAAGCCCAGGCTCTGGGGCCCGAGAGCGCAGTACTGCGCCTGCGCACCGCAGTGAAGAGGCGTCCCCGCTCCACGCAACCAGGGAAGGCCCCCAGCAGCAGCGACCCAGCGCACTCAAAAACAGTTACCTTAAAAAACACACGATTGCTAATGCTGTCACCTGAGCCATCCGCAAGTCATAATCTTTTTGCAACAGTAACGTCAAAGATCCCTGATCATAGATCACATAACAAATATAGTAATAACGAAAAAGCATGAAATACTGCATGAATTACCAAAATGAGACACAGGGACACAAACTGAGCAAATGATGTTGGAAAAATGGCGCCCATTGACTAGTTCCACACAGAGCTGCTACAAACTTTCAGTTTACAAGAAAAAAAAAAAAAACGTTATCTGTGAAGCACCATAAAGCAAATAAAATGAGACATGCTGACATGAAGAAGCCAGACAGCTGTCTCTCCTCACTGGGAGCTGACAAGCAGGGGCCACCGCGCTCTCTGAGCCGTCTGGCTGAGCTGCTCTGTCAACCAACCGTGGCAAATGCTCCCAACTTCTCCAGACTCTTTATTTCACCCTTATTTTGAAGTAATAATTTGAAATAAAAATAATAAACGCCCTGTGACCCACAAGTCAAATGCTCTTCCCATTTTTTAGACTTCGTCTCACTTAACCTCGATAACAGTTATGCATATAGGTGTTATCATCCTCTGTAATTTACCAGGACGGAAATCGAGATACAGAGAAATTAGGAGGTTGATCCGGGGCTTAAGCAATGTGGCTCCAGAGCCTGGCTGCTTAACCACTACCCCATGCAATCTGCCTTATCTTTGAGATGCACAGTATTCAATAAGAAATCAGAAATCAGTTTCCCCATTGTTAAACCATTTAAGGATACACATAACTGACCATCAGCCTTAGGGCCAGCTATAGTCAGAGCAGAAGGCGTGGGATTCGACAGAACTTGGTTTGAATTCTAAGAGTGGTGAGACCTCGTGTGCAGGTACACTCAGTTGCTCTGTCGTGTCCGACTCTTTGCGACCCCACGGGCTCAGCTCCACTGTCCCTGGGATTCTCCAGGCAATACTGGAGTGGGAAGCCATTCTCTCCTCCAGGGGATCTTCCCCATCCAGGGCTTTGATCCGCATCTTCTTTGTCTCCTGCACCGGCAAGCGAATTCTTTTACCACTGAGCCACCTGGGAAGCCCTATGAGAATTTACCCAGTTACAAACCCTGCGGGTCTCTATGCTTTCATTCTAAAAGTGAGAACACAGGTAACTCCTTCAAAGGATGGTTTTGAACCAGTGTTGGCAAACTTTTCCTGTAAGGGGCCAAATAATAAATATTTTAGGTCTTGTGGGCCATACAATGATCTACCTCAACTACATCAACTTGTAACATCAAAGCAGCCCCAAATTACAGAAAACAAGGAGGTAACTGTGTTTCAACAAAATTTTATTTACAAAATAAGCACTGATCAGATCTGGCTGCAGGCCATGGTTCTCCAGCCTCTGATTTTGAGGATGACATGAGATAATATATGTACTTTGCATGATCCCTGGAATACAAGTCATCAAAAATGGTAATATAATTATGGTTTCAGCGTGAGATGACCGATGCTTTGGAGCTGGATCAAAGAAAATCCCAATCAAAATCAAGGACATTTAACATTTGCAGCAAACTCTTAAGTCTCACTTAGGTAAATGGACAGTTTTCATAGATTTTTGAAATACTGATAAATTATCAGTACTCTACCCCCACTGTAATCTTATAATCTTACAGGTAAGGTTGCCGGAGACAATTTTTCCTTTTTTTTTTTTTTTCGTATTTTCAATATCGGGGACATATTTATACTAAAAAAGTAGTTCTTGTTTACTTTCAAGTGAAATTTAACTGGGGCATCCTGGGAGCAGGTTAGGAAGGGTTGCTGTTGTCTATTTTGGTTTGCTTGTCTTTTTCTGAATCTGACAGTCCAACCTACAAACCTTTATGATACCATAATTTGGAAACTGCTGGTCTTATCCCATAACAAGAATAGCCCAACACAAGCAACATTTTGTTCTTTCAGGGAGGAGAAGAATTACATTCTTAAGGAATTATCCCCAAGGTTCAAAACTAATAAGTCCCCTGGGTAGAAGCCACCGAAACACTAAGACAACCAGTGCTCTGCACTCACCGGTGCCAAGAACAAGCTTAGGTCACCCAAGGAAAAAGTGCAATAATCTTGCATTTGTTCCTGCTGACTAAAGTCAAGCAGCTTCCTGGAAATTGTTTGGCGCTCCTCACATCACGATGTTGAATTAATATCTGAGCAGAATTAATGATGGAAAAACTCAATTATATCCAACATGTCCAAAGTTTTGCGGTTGGATTTGTCAGTAATCAAACTGTGTCCCGAGAAAGTCCATTTTGTCAGTAAACAAAGCTTCTGAGTGAGAGAAGAGATATTCTGTGCACATAAACACGGGTGCCTAAATTCCTGATAAATATCTGATAATGAAGACATGGGTGGAGTAGGTGTCTTCAGCCATCAGAGGTCTTCCAACAAGTGGGATTATTAAATCATTCTCAGGGGATTTAGGAGAAGAAAGAAAGAAAAAAAAAAAAAAACCCGGCTCAGCATGCCACAACTCAAAGTCTTTTCAAATTTTAAACAGGGAAGATGATATTTGGCATGTCCACAAAGGTGAAAAGCATCATTCTTTCACTAAAATCATGTGGTATGTAGTATCCAAAGGCCAATATTTGAGTTTCAGGTCTACCACTTCTGAGCTGTGCAGCTTTGAATAATTCACTTGGCCTCTCTGAACCTCTGTCCCTATCACTAAACCAGAGGTGGGGGAACGCTCATCTCAGGACTGCCCTGGTGGTCCAGTGGTTAAGACGCCCCGCTCCCAAGGTAGGGGTCCAGGTTCAGTCCCTGGTCGGGGAACTAAGATCCTGCAGGCCACGTGGCAAGGCCAGAGAAAGGAAAAGAATGCTCATCTGTTAGGGTCAGGGTCAAAGGAGATCAGTTAGAAAATACTTTGTGACTGACACAGCGACACTCCATCTGCTGTCATGCCTAGGGACAACACCATCATCTCTGGTGACGGAAGAGCAGAACAATGTTGTGTTGCTGTTATCTGCTGAAACCACACCAGGGGAATTACGCTCTCCTGAAATCTGTGTTAATTTAAATCTGTGTTAAGCCATAACAAAGTACCACAAACCAGATGACTTAAATAACAGAAATGATTGTGTCTCGGGCCTGGAGGCTTAGATGTCCAAAACCAAGGTGTCAGAGGGTTGGGTCCCTCCAGGGTCTGTTCCCATCCCCTCCTCTAGGGTCTGAGGATGGCCATCTCCTCTCTGTGTCTCTTCCATCACCTTCCGCCCCGTCTCTGTGTCAAATTTCCCCTTTTCACAAGGACGGTGGTCACAGTGGGTGACGGCCCACTGGACCTTACTTTCATTACCTCTGTAAAGATCCTTATGATGACTAAATGATGTGATTGGGCTAAGGGACACCCCTATAGCTGGCAGAACATTTCTCCTGGTGTCTGTGAGGGTGTTCCCAGAAGAGGTGAGCATTTGAATTGGTTGAGTAAAGATTATCCTCAACAATATTGATCTGGACCACTTCATTCACTGGGGCTTGAACAGAAAAAAAGAGGGAGGAGGAGTGAATTTGCTCTTTTTGCTGATTTGGGGCATCCATCTCCTTCCTCAATATCGGTGCTCCTGGTTCTCAAACCTTGGAATTCAGACTGGGACTTACACCATTAGCCCTGCAATTCTTTGGACAAACAGTAAATTACACCACCAGTTTCTGGTCCTTCAGCTTGCAGACAATACATGAATGATCTTCTCAGCCTCCATCCTCGGGTGAGTCAATTTTTATAATAAATCTCTCTCTCAACTATTTATATATAGTTGGCCAATGAGTTCATTCAAGTTTTTCCATAACCTGTAATGGAAAAATGCAAATGAACTTTTGAGCAAATCCATATGCACAGAAAATTCTTAAAGAGATGGGAATACCAGACCACCTTACCTGCCTCCTGAGAAATCTGTATGAAGGTCAGGAAGCAACAGTTAGAACTGGACATGGAACAACAGACTGGTTCCAAATAGGAAAAGGAGTACGTCAAGGCTGTATATTGTCACCCTGCTTATTTAACTTATATGCAGAGTATATCATGAGAAATGCTGGGCTGGAAGAAGCACAAGCTGGAATCAAGACTGCCGGGAGAAATATCAATAACCTCAGATATGCAGATGACACCACCCTTATGGCAGAAAGTGAAGAGGAACTAAAGAGCCTCTTGATGAAAGTGAAAGAGGAGAGTGAAAAAGTTGGCTTAAAGCTCAACATTCAGAAAACTAAGATCATGGCATCTGGTACCATCACATCATGGCAAATAGATGGGGAAACAATGGAAACAGTGACAGACTTTATTTTGGGGGGCTCCAAAATCATTGCAGATGGTGACTGCAGCATGAAATTAAAAGACACTTACTCCTTGGAAGAAAAGTTATGACCAACCTAGACAGCATATTAAAAAGCAGAGATATTACTTTGCCAACAAAGGTCTGTCTAGTCAAAGTTATGGTTTTTCCAGTAGTCGTGTACGGATGTGAGAGTTGGACTGTAAAGAAAGCTGAGCACCGAAGAATTGATGCTTTTGAACTGTGGTGTTGGAGAAGACCCTTGAGAGTCCCTTGGACTGCAAGGAGATCCAACCAGTCCATCCTAAAGGAAATCAGTCTGGAATACTCATTGGAAGAACTGATGCTGAAGCTAAAACTCCAATACTTTGGCCACCTGATGCGAAGAACTAACTCATTTGAAAAGACCCTGATGCTGGGGAAGATTGAAGGCAGGAGAAGGGGACGACAGAGGATGAGATGGTTGGATGGCATCACTGACTCAATGGACATGAGTTTGAGCAAGCTCCGGGAGTTGGCAATAGACAGGGAGGCCTGGTGTGCTGCAGTCCATCGGGTCGCAAAGGGTCAGACACGACTGAGTGACTGAACTGAACTGAACAACTAATATAGAACTTACCTTCAAATAAGGTCACATTTACAAGTATTAGGGGTCAGGACTTCAAGGGGTAGGGGACAGATACCATTTAATCCACGACAAGATCTTTCATTTATTTTGTTAAAAAATCACCAAACTGATTCACAGTGTTTCCCAACCAAGACCTACTTCTCAGATGAAAACATTTCACTCTACAGTGAAGATATATCTGCTTGTTGAGTGTCTAAGGAGATTAATTATTCTCTTTAGAATAAAAATCTAAGACCATGGTCACGTATCTTTTCCAGACACCAGAATATTAGGCAATGTTTCTCTTTTCAGAGAACTCTCTTTATCCTGTAACATACATGTCATCATTTTTCTTATATTTAGCTTGGAAATAAAAATGTGTCATACTGATAGAGAGATGTTAAAGTTTCTAGATTTCAAACTCTCAATTCTTCATTCAAGAAATGTATTTACTGGTTATGTCTCACTTCCACATCAAGCCTACGACTGTTGACACATTTTACAATCAGATTCCTTCATTAAGTTAGAGGACTGAGAAGTGGAGACATAGGCACACACACATAGAGTGTCATATACAACAGATTTATACAACATAGAGTAGAAATGAAGTTTTTAAGTTAAATTAGACCCTTTTTAAACTCATGTTTTCTAAGCAACTCAATATCAGTATTTGGTCATCAACTGTCCTGCAATTTTACAAAATGTAAATGTCCCTCACAGAATGGACGTGTGGGAACAAGATGTACGTCTCAGATGGTCATCAAAGCATTCCTGGCAACACTGAAAAATAGAAACGACCTGACGTCCACCGCGAGGAGTTAGTTAAGCAAAGCATGAGACAGCCACAGGATGGAACAGAATTCATCACCTATGGAAGACCACGTTTTTTAAGAACATACAATGACATGGAGTAAAACACTTGGTATGTTTTAATGCAAAGCAGGCTATAGAAGGATACTCGTGATTCCAATTTTAAGACTACATGTGCATAAAAGAATATAGAAGGGATATCCACTGACATGTTAATATGCTGGTCCCTAGGTACCCAAGATTGTAGATAATTTTTCTCCTGTTACTCTCCTTGTTAAATTTTTTCCACAAAATACATAAATCATAAAATGAAAATACGACTTTTTTAATAAATGAGAATTTTCTTCTGAAGGTTACTGCCTTAAACATTGTATAATTCACACCACTGGGTGACTGTTTTTCACAGGTCTTTGCACTAGACTCCTAGGGGATAACAGAGGGAGGTCAAATATGTATAAAGATCCACTTCCAGGTGTAAAATAGGCTCACTGGCAGGAAGCTGCCATGCCGCACAAGGAGCCCAGGTCGGTGCACTGCGGCGACCCGGAGCCACAGGCTGGGGCAGGAGGGACGTTTACCGGAGGGGATGGATGTATGCACACAGCTGATTCACGCGCTGTAAGGCAGAAACCGGCACAATGTGGTAAAGCTACGACACATCCATTAAAAAGTAAAAAACCAAATACATATAAAAATCATTATGCCCTGACACTCAGCACTATCAGCAATCCACTCCAGTGTTCCTGCCTGGAGAATCCCATGGACAGAGGAGCCTGGCGGGCTACGGTCCACAGGGTCACAAAGAGTCAGAGATGACTGAAGCGACTTAGCATGACGCAGCACTTAGCCCTATAACGCAGCTTATAAAATTATCAGAAAGCTGGATGAAGGACTCGGCATTTGATTTAGGTTGTTTTTGTTGTTTAGTCGCTCAGTTGTGTCCAACTCTTTTGGGACCCTGTGGACTATAGCCCATCAGGCTCCTCTGTCCATGGGATTCTCGAGGCAAGAATACTAGAGTGGGTTGCCATTTCCTACTCCAGGGGATCTTCCTGACCCGGGGATCGAACCCAGGCCTCCTGCTTGCAGGTGTATACTTAATTGCTGAACCACCTGGAAAGCCCATTTAGGTTAGGCCTTTATGAAAAAGTATATTCTCAGTAAGGTACTTAGAATATAAAGAGGAGGGGTATTCCTGACAGAGGAAATGGCTTAAGTGAACCAACATGCAACAGAATGCTAAGTCTCCTCTAGGAGTAACAAAAGTCCAGAATGAGTAGTTCTTAGGGTGTCTAACAGGATGCCGGGGGATAAGGCAGGAATACCAAGTCAAGAGATGGATGATCATAAAAATTTATCAGACGAAGACTTTTGAGAGGGAACACTGAGTGCTCTTAACAGCTACTAGAAGGTGACAGGCATTCACTAGAAAGACACAGGGGAACCAGGGCATATGGCTGCCCTACTGACGGCGGGGTCACAGTGGGCCTCAAGTGCCAAGCTAAGTAAGATATCAGAACTTCATACCCGGAATCTTAGAATCTTGGAGTTGACAAGAAATGCCAATGCCCTCCAGCTTGGCCACTCCATCCATACCTCTGTAACTGTTCCTAGAATATTTATCAAGCCTTTGCTTAAATATCTCTGTGACAAAGAACACACTGCCTTGGATCAGCTCTGTTAGAAAGTTCTTCCTTGTACTGAGCTGAAATTCATCTCCCTGTATCTCCCACCCACTTGGCCCATTGCTGCCATCTCGGAGAGTCGGCACAGGTAAGCTTTCTCCCACAGGAGAGAGGAAGACGTGGAGACGGCTAAAGAGGCTCTCTGGACTTCTCTGCAGGTTAAACGTCCTGCAGCCGTCCTCACAGCAGCACGATGGGCACTGCTCCTTGCCTTCTAGCTCCTAATGAGCTTTGAAAATGCCCCTCTCTTGTCAGCTGCCTGCTACTATCTTGGTTGGAGCCACCATCTCTTCTTGCTTATACCACAGCGATTCCTCCTAAGCCATTTCCCACCCCTTTTTTCTCTCTCTCTCTCTCATTGACCATCCCTCTAACCCATTGTCTATATTGATCTTTCCAAAACTGATTGATCTTTCCAAACTATGTTGATCTTTCCACAAAACTGACTGTGACACTGCCCTGCTTACAACCTTCAATAGCTCCCTACTGCTCTGAAGGTCAGCCAGAGCCTCGAAGCACAAAGTTCTAGGCCCACCCACCTCTCTGCTCTCGTCTCTCTCCTCCCCACACCCCCCTGGGTGCACGCCCCTTCCCTCGGTTCCTTGCACAGGACTTTTGCCCCACCCAAGTCACTTCACCTACACGTGGAACCTTCTTCCCTCCCTCCACCACCTGTTCCTTGATAACCCATACTTCGCTTCTAGGTTTCGGTATAAACATCATTGCCTCTAGAAGTTTACCCTGATTCCATTAAGTCTGAATTAAAAACCCCTTAAGTGGTTCCTCGGGGACCTAAGCTTCCCCTATTATAGCAAGTATAACATTGAATTAAAATCCCCTGCTTGTTCATCTAGCACCTTGCCTATACTGTGAATGCCCTGAAAACAAGTCTGTTTTTTCAGCACCATGATCATCAGAATCTAAGCACAGTGATTGGAACACAGTGTGCACATATATATGTATGTGTGTATATATATATATTTTTTACATATATAATATATATATATATATATTTTACAGTATGGATGGATTTTATGGATTTTTCCATAAGACGTTATGGGAAAACTTGAACGAACTTTTTGGCCTACCCAATATATGTATACATGTATGTGTACACATATGTGTGTGTGTGTATATATATATATATGTATGTATATATAAACATACTCTATACACATACACATATATATACATACAACACACACACACACATACATATATATATATATATATATAAAATTTTTCTGTAACATCTTACAGAAAAATCCAAATGAACTTTTTGGCCAACCCAATATATGTGCTCAAAAAAATGTATATATATGGCAACCCACTCCGGTATTCTTACCTGGGAAATCCCATGGACAGAGGAGCCTTACAGGCTACAGCCCATGGGGTTGCAAAGAGTCGGAGACAACTTAGCAACTAAACTATCACCACATACATACATGTGCTCAAAAAATGCTAATGAGTTCATATTTAGCACCCAGAACTAGATACAATTGTTCTAAATGTGGTCTGCATAACACATATTAGAGTGACAATTGCCTTACACGTTCTATATTCCACACCTCTTTTAATAAAACCTAACATTATTTTAGCAGAAATTTCATGATTGATTTCACTGTCCATTTAAGTCCCTACACCGTAAGTATACGAAGCCACCACTTCTGACTTTAACTTTTCCTCTTCTGTGCTCAAACGTGCTCCCTCTCTGTGTCACACACACGATAATGTGCAAATGACTCTGGGCACACACATTTTTCATCTGTTTTTGCACACTCCTTCCAAAGATAAAATATCAAAGTGTACTACAACGTATTGCTAACTTCTGGATCCCTAATTCTTAATTAAGCCTTGTCTCTTGAGCAAATGTGAGTAGTGTGCTATGCCTTCATGGATATTAATAATATTGAATAAAACAGGAGTGGAGATGGACCCCAGGAGCACACCTTCTAAAGAGGTCCATCTGCCGATCAGCTATGCTTTAGTGAATGCGTTCGGACAGTCATTGATCCAGCCCACACGCATGCTCCTAACACAGGAGCACGTCACGAGATCTGGGCCCTTCCTAAAATCACAGTTTTTGAATTGACTAGGTAAACTGAGTATAATTATGTTCCAGATGTCAATCCTTTCATAAACTTTATTTTAGTTATCCTTTTTTAATAGATAATAAAATGGTCGCTCAGAGAGAAAGTCATGCAGCTCACAAGTGCTCGAGCAGGGACATGACCCCCAGTGATTCGACTGCAAGTTCAATGGCACCCAGTCCACTGGGACCCTCCCAAAAGAGAAAAGGTGCGTTCTTGGACTGAAGTGGGCTCCTGGTGATCACCACCTACTCTCCCAAATGCCTGCTGAATGAATAACATCTTTGATTAGAGATTCTGAACCTGAGGTTCATGACCATGCCAGGGGGCCCAAGAGAAGTCTTGGACGAACCTCCTGAAAGTTTACAAAAAGCACCATATGGTGTATATGATACATTTTTTTTCTAAAAAGTAATGTATATTTGAATCTCACAGTAATGTACTGGGTCTCCAAACAGTTCAAAGTACAATTTGCAGTTTAAATAGCTCCCTATTAGAACGTCACCGTCACTCTGTCTATAGAATTCTGAATGCACATATTTCTTTAGAAAATCAAACTGAAGTTTTTCATCTCTAGTCTCCAAAGCCTCCATCACTCTAGCAGGCCTCAGACATCTCCTCTGCTGGTCCTTTCAGAGCCTTGTTTCTGGTGTCAAAACATGCCAGCTTGATTCTTTGACGTCAGTTTATCAAAGGGCTCTCTCAGAGGCCCACCTTGAGACTCCTCTGGCCATTCCAGGGCTGGAATGTTGAGCTTCTAATGCAGGGGGCACAGGTTCGATCCCTGGTCAGGGAGCTAAGATCCTACATGCTGCGCAGCTAAAACAACAAAAGAAGTCCACCTCACTTGGGTTATCTCAAACACCCTGAAAGTCTACACCTTCACTTGTTAAATACTGGAAGACTGCGCCTGTCCCTGATCATCAGGGTTGACGTTCATTCTTCATTCTTTACCTGTTGTATTATACATTGTATCTCTGTCATCTTATTCAACACCTGAAGATCATTGTCACTGATCAGAATCATACAAGAATTCACATAAACGCATTGTGCGTCCCCCCTGGGTCCAGAGGACAGGCTCAAAGGACGCGAGGACAGACAGAGCTGATCCTGCCCTCGAGGAGCCTACAGACCAGTGGAGGACGGACAAGCAAGCAGACACTTGCAACAAAGAATGGTAAATGCTCTGACAGAAGAGAAGAGGAAACTCTGGGAGAAAAGGAAAGGACCACCCACCCTGCTGGAGGATAAGGAGCTGATGGCCTGGGTGGTCTCCAGGAGAGGGGCTGCCAGCCAAGTCTAAGAAAAAACGTAAGTCAGACCAGACCCAAGAGAAGGACACGGAGGAAAGTCAGGGTGAGGAAACAGCTTCACATGCCTGAATTTACACACTGCATGCATACAGTGCGCATCAAACGTGCATCACACATGCAGAGGAAGTGGGTGACTGCCAAGAGATCACACTGAAGACAGAGGTGAAGGGCAAGTCCAGAGCTCCCGTGTACATCAACATTGTTCTCAAAAGGAAAAACCAGGAACCCACTGCGCACTCTTCCAAAAAGATCTGCGTGATTGCACTGCATTTTAGAAAGACCATTTGATACAGGACAGTGACAAGACAGGGCGCCTGGGGGTGGGCAGTACTGGTCTCAAATGAGACTCACAGAAAGCTGGGACCGGAGTCATCGTGGGGCAAACAATGGGAGCTGGCCTGGAGACACCGGCAAGTGCGCAAAACCCATGGAACAGGGAGGGGGAACAGGACCTGGGGCCTGACCAGCATCATCAATGAAAGGGGACGATGGCTCTGTCCAGGGTGACTCTGGCCTGTGTGGCTTGGACGACCAGGGACCCCATTGCGGAGGAGCGGGCCCAGGAGGGGAGGGGAGGAGATGCTCAGTCTGAACTAGTGGACTTGAAGGGGCTCCGTGAGACCACAGAGTGGAGAGGTGCGGTAGAGAAGCGTGGGATTTAGGAGAAAGACCCAAACAGGCTACAGATGTGTATGGAGCCGGGGAGCCACCAGGGTGGATGAGGTATCCCAGGGAGACCAAGGGGAAGCCAGAGGGCAGAGGGACACACCAACGCTGCTGAAGGGAGACAGTCAATGGGTCTGCAAGGGAGGCAGGTATCAGACTCCAGGACAGTAAACTCATCAGAGCGAGGGTGAGCAACCGCTCACAATGACACAGAGAAGCCCTGGGAAGGCTGAAAGCCACAGACTGCACGGTGGAGCTCCCAGAGGCCTCTGGCACCCCGGCCAAGCTTCGGCCTCAGGGCAGAGCAGAGGCCCCTCCGCACCGCCTGGGCCAGTGGTGCAGGAGCCTTGAGAGACGCAGGTTCGAGCCCGGGGTGGGGAAGACGCCCTGGAGGAGGACACGCCACCACTCCCGTGCTCTCGCCTGGAGAATCGCTGGGCAGAGGGGACTGGCGACCTGCGGCCCATGGGGTCTCAAAGATGCTGACCGACTGAGCGACTTGGCGCAGGAGGACATGGAGATGGTGAGCGTCACCCGCTCTTTCAAGAAGTTGGGTGTGAGAGACATTGGAAGGCGGCGGAGAGCAGGCGCGGAAACGCGACAAACACCTACTGGCTGAGGAGAGGAAGGGCGGAAACGCGACAGACACCTACTGACTGAGGTGAGGAGGCGCGGAAACGCGACAAACACCTAGTAGCTGAGGTGAGGAAGCGCGGAAACGTGACAGACACCTACTGGCTGAGGTGAGGAAGCGCGGAAACTCACAAACACCTACTGGCTGAGGTGAGGAGGACTATCCGTCCCTGGCCCCGCCGGCCGGAGGGGAACGACCTCCACAGACGCCAGGGCGGCCTCCTCCTCTGCGTCCTGCCGGGCACCAGCGGGGCTTTTGTTCCCTGCCCTTATCCGGGGTGAACCTTTAAACCGAAACCAGGGCGTGTGGCGGACTGCAGCCCCGACCCCCGCCGCCCTGGGCCCCCGTCCCGCCCCGCTGGGTGCCGGCTCCGAGGCGGCCCGGCCGGACTCCGCGACCCCCGCTCCGGTCCCAGAGGAGAGGCTCCGCTCGGCCCGGGGGAGGCACAGAGGCCCGCGGCTCGGGCGCTGACCCGGCCTCCGGGGGGCGTCTCCTCCGGGGCCAGGCGGAGGACCCCCCGAGAGCTTCGCCGTCACCGATGGCTTAAAACAACAAGCCGGTCCTCCCCGCACAGCCCTGGTTCCGCAGGTAACACACAAAGCGCCCGGCCGGCCCCAGGACGGAGCCCCGCGGACCCCGACCCCGCTGCGCCTGGGGCGCCCATCGCCCGGAGCCGCGGCGCCGCCGCCCCGCCGGGACCAGCGGCCGGGTCTCCAGAAACGGGGCGCGCGTTTGCAAACCCCGACGCTCCCGGGCGCCCAGGCTGGAGGCGAGCCCCGCTCCGCGTCCCGCGCGGGGAGGCGCCCAGAGGAGGCCGGAGCCCGGCCCAGCCCGGCGCCCACCTACCCGCTCGGCGCGGCGGCCCATGCTGCTGCGGCCCCGCGCGGCCCCGCCGGCCCTGCCCCCGGCCGGCCGCCCGCCTCCCGGCCTCCCCGCGCCGGGCCGCCGTCCCGGGGCCCCGGCTGGCGCCGGCCTCCGGCAGGACGCGCGCATGACCTTTGCCTGGAGCGGCCCCGGGGGCGCAGACGGGGCGTCCGGGGGCCGCCGCCCCCACCCCGACGCGCCGGGTTAATGTTCTTCTTTCAGGGAGACTCCATGGGGTCTGACTTGCCATTGCTCCTGCATCCGGCCCCGGCCTCTCCCCGGGGTTTCCTGCCGCGCGGTTGGTGAGTTCCCTGAATTAGCATTTCCAGGTTAAACGCGGGCAGTGCCTCCTATAAAGTCCTCTCACACTCCGGGAAATAATACCCCCATTTTCTCCCCCTGAAGCTTGCAACAGTTGACAAAGACCTTTGGACAAACAGCCTGTCATTTGACCTCCCAAACAATGCCAGGAAGGCTCTCCTACGACTGCCATTCTACACAGAATGAAAAAGCAGCTCCAGAAAAATAAGATATTTACCCAATCACCCAACCAGAAAGTGGAATCTGCTGGGGTTTTTTCAACCACGTCCTAGGTGCAAACCACCCACCTCCCTGCTGAGTGACCCACCCCACTAACTGAATTATAACACAGAAGCACCTATTATAGTCATAATGTATAATAACATAGAGCAAAGATAACTATTCTAATTTTTGGATTATAAAAGTGTTAGGAAGTGTTAAAAAAAGGTGTTAAAAGTTAAGGATGTCCACAGATACCTTGAGTTCATAGACTACGTTGTTTTATTGTCTGATTTCTCCTCTTTGCCAACTGCTAAAAGGATGCTGCGAGAACCAGACTGGCCACTCTGAAGTGCTGGAACAAGCCCAGGGATTCCTGAGGCTGCTCTGAGTCCATCCCTGGTCTTAGTCAGAGTCTTTTCCCCTCCTTTTTCTGGACCCTTCCAGATGGTGAAATACTGAATGAAAGGGGAAAGGTCTGTGAGACTGTAAAGAGAGCCCTGAACAAGGAGTCAGTGTACCAGAATTTTAGTGCGAGGAGGACAGCTGTGGTGCGGGTCTGCAGAGATGCTCTGGAAACAGCTGGTCTGGAAAGTGGCATCACTCTGATTTTTCCACTGAGACAAGGGGAGAGGGGCTGATACTCACACTCAGTCTGGAAGGACTGGAAGGTTTCGGCCACGAGAAGAGGAAGAAGGACATCACTGACCGGGACAGCATCATGTCCAAAAGCTGTCCTGAGGCCTTTCTGAAAATAGTTCCTGCAGGGGAGAACAGAGGGCGTGGGAGGCTGTGACTGAGAGGAGGGTGTGGTTTGGACTCTGATCTTCTGTGTCTCTTGAGGGGATTTGGACTTCATCCTGCCGAGCCTGATGGGTTACTATGACTGGCTTGGGTTACCAGCTCTTAACACGAGGGTGCAGGAGTCATAGACTATTCTACAGCAAGAAATGTGTATCTGTCTGGTGGTTGTGGGCATTGGCGTCATCAGACAGATACAGTTTCTTCCTTTTCCTAGCTATAAACTGCAAAAAATATATTTAACCTCACTAAGCCTCAGTTTTCTCATCAGTGAAATGGGGATTATGGTATGTGCTATGAGAATTAAATGAAATTATGTAGGTCAAACCCTTTGCCTTTCTTCTGACAGTGACAAGTAGCTACTGTTATCCTTACAAGTACTTTATTGTGTATGTACGGGGCTACCATGGAGTAACAAGGAACTAACTCCCTTCTGATGCCTTCCCTTCTTCCCATTATGCTTGTTTGGCTTTTGACTCTTTAGAGGTCTTCTGCTTTTTTCCTCCTTCTCGACATCACTTCCTTCCTTTATGTCCCGGTTTTATGACTTTAGTGTCAGTTTCATCTTAACTCGCTTTCCTGTTCAGTTTGTTTGTTTCCCGGTCCAACCAGGGTCAGACCATCTCCAAAGCCCCAGCCACGGCATGGTGCTCTGTGAGCGCCACACAGTAGCGCATAGCGTATCCACCGGCCCCATCACCTGCGTGCCCCGAGGCCGTGGCGCGCTGCCCAGCCCCCCGGACGCCTTCAACGCAGCCCAGGCCAGCCCCCCGCCCACTCCACAGTCCTTCCCACCCCTCAGAACCCACTCCCGGCCGCCTTTCTTTCAGCAGTCTCCTCTTTGCCAGCAGAGATCACAGGAACTAGCAGGAGGGAGCTCTGCTTCCTGTCCGTTCACCGGAAACTGTATGTCCAGTCTCCAGTCTGCGTGCGACAGAATCCCTCTCTTCTCAGGTCTTCTGGAACATTCTTTCATCAACCATCCCCTTAGCTTTCAGTTTGTTCTCTACTGATTTCATCAGTCTACAAACACATTCAACTGTCTCCCACAGAGTGTGCTCCATCTTTCCTAATATCGTCTGAATACATGCCTATTCTTTTTAACAAAGACACACACACACACACCATGTGTCCACTGCATAGAACATACTTCTTGGTGGATCTTCCAAGGCCAGTTCCTCCTTTAGAACCAAGTTTTAAGTCACCTCTTCACAGAGCCTTTCCCCGACCAGCCGATCGAGGAAGCTGTCCTCTCCCTTGTTATCAGCTATCAATCTTCTTCACTTCCGTCACATCCTTTACCCCGTGTTGTGAGGAGAGATTCCCTTGTTCCCTTACCTGTCTATTTCCTGCTGCTTCCACTAGCCTGAAACTTCATGAGGGCTGGGACCCATCTTTTAGGCTTTCAAAAAACATTTGTCAATTATAACCCCCAAGTGCCTCAACCATTTTTGCCTTACTGTTTTATTTTTTATCTCCATTAGGCAGCCTACTGGTTTTCAATGTTGACTAAGTGAGAACTCCCTGAGGAGCTCTGAAAAAAATCCTGACACCCAGGGCACTCCCTGAGGTGAGACTCTATTACCAGTTTTTGTTAATTTTGCAGGCAATTGTAAAAGCCAAGCCAGAGACCACAGACCTAAAATGTCTGCCTGACACATGGGTGAGGCTAGGCAAAGAAATGAATGGATGGGGACTTCCCTCAGGATCGAGTGGCTAAGACCCGGCACTCCCAATGCAAGGGACCCAGGTTCGATCCCCAGTCAGGGAGCCGGATTCGACATGCTGCAGAGAAGATAGAAGATCCTGACTGTTGCAGCTAAGACCTGCACAGCCAAATAAATCCATATAAATATTTTCTGAAAAGAGAAATGAACGGATGAATGAACGATTCAAGGAATGGGATCATTGAGCTCCTGCTTATCTTGCAATCCGCTTCCCCTGGGTCCTCCTCACAGCATCTGTTATTTGGGCGTTCAAGGCAAACAAGCCCTGTACTCTCGTGGCTCTAAGCTTCAGCATAATATCAGCTCTACCAAGATCACCCACTGAGCATCTCAGGTGCCTGAGGCGTTTCCCCGCTGCTGGACTCCCAGGAAGCTCTGGTTTGGGCTTAGGACCTTTTCTCTACCAGATCCTCCCCAGTGACCCCAGAGGGCTCACCCTGCTCCTTGCGTGTGTCCCTGTTAGAGTGGTCATGTTGCTGCCAGCAGCTGTGTCGTGATTCGTTTTGACTCTGAGATCGTTGCTGTGTTTATTTTTGTTTTGGGTTTTTTAACAGCCACATTGAGCTATAAATTACATAGCGTACAATTCCTCAATTTAAATGGTACAAGTCATGGTTTTTAAGGTATTCACAGAGTTAATCATCACTACAATCAATTCTAGAACATGTTCTTCACTCAAAAAAAAAAAAACTTTGCAAGACATTGTAGCCATTAATCATCCCATTAATCATCCATTAATGACTCCCCAATCTTGCAATCCTAGATGACCACCAGTCTACTTCCTGTCTCTATAGATGTGCCTGTCTTGGACATTTCATGTAAATAGAATCATACAACACCCATTTGTGTGTGTGTGACTGTCACTTTCTTCTGCATCTGAAGACTCACTTGGCCACAGGACCCCTTTCACGTTGAATCAGCATGGCAGAACGTGGACTCTGTAGAGTGGTTTGCTCTGGAGAAGAAACCAGGGCAATATTTCTTAAATCATGTCACACAGCAACCTGGTAAATCGTCTGAATTCCTGAGCTGGAGCAAGGAGGCTCAGGCTTAGCTACCCCTGCCCTCTCAGGAGGAAGGGGAGCGGCCAGACTCCAGGCGGGCTCCCCCGACCTCCTGTGCCATGAGGACCCGCACCGAGGACAGACTGCCTGCATCTACCCGAGCTCTGCGTGTATTAGCTATCACCTTCAGTCCCGGCTGTGCTCAGCTGTGTCCAACTCTTCGCAGCCCTGTGGGCTGTAGCCCACCAGGCTCCTCTGTCCATGCAATTCTCCAGGCAAGAACCATGGGTGGGTTGCCATCCCTCCTCCAGGGGATCTTCCCAACCCAGGGATGGAACCCGGGTCTCTTATGTCTCCTGAATTGGCAGACGGGTTCTCTACAGCTATCCCAGCTACCTCGTTTCTAAAAAGAGGATAGAAATAATCCTGGCTTATAAGCAGCACATCGTAGGAACGTAATAAAGATTAAATGAGAAGATATATTGCAAGTGCATAGCACAGCGCTTGGGAGATTATAAATGCCTGATAAATATTTATGATGTTGCAGTTGTTGATGTCTGACCACAGCTGTTTTCATACTGTTTCTCTAAGTAAAATTTAATATGGAAAGAGGGTTCTGCTGCTTTACAAAAGTAATTCAAAATTTTTCTAGGAAAAATTATTCTAGGAAAGCTTCACACATCATGCAGAGATCCCCCGCCAGATGGTCATGTGCATTCTGCTTGATGAAAGTAGGGACGGTGGGGAGCAGAAGCTACCGTGAGTGGAAAGTTGTGGGGGGACGGGTGGGTGGAGATGGATTGGGCTCGCTTGTCGCCCCGTGGCATGTGGGATCTTAGTTCCCCGACTGGGGATCGAACCTGTGTGCCCTGCACAGGAGCGTGGGTTGTTAACCTCTGGCCCACCAGGGCCGTCCCTGACTTCCCCTGCAGTGAATGGCCTTTCCTGCACATCTGGCAGACCTCTCCAGATGCTTCGGGCCCGTCTCTTTCTTGCCTTCCTCCCACCTGTGACAGGACAGCCCGTGTACATGCCCGTGGGCCTGTGTCCAGTCATCACCTGTGCCAATCACTGAGAACAGCTGAAACACAAAGGGCCTTTTTTTTTTTTTTTTGAGTGTTTAATGGTTTTTTAAAATTTTTTTTACTTTTTAATTGAAGGATAACTGTTCTGCAGAATTTTGTTGATTTCTGCCAAACATCAACATGAATCAGCCATAGGTATACATATCTGTGTCTCCCATTAACAGCTCTGGGCTTAGCATACAAGGCTCATCCCTCCAATTTTCAGATATATATTGAGAACCTACTATGAGCTGACATTTCAAAATGCAAAGATTTCATAGAAGCCTGGGATTGTCACACGGAAGAATCTTCAGACAAGGAAATGAGACCCAGAGAAGGGTGTATCTCATCAAGTTTCTCCAGAACCTGAGAGGAAAACATTAGGGATTAGAGTCCAACTCTTCCTGACACCTTGCTCTTTCACAGCAGGGATTTTTCTCCCTTCGGTTAAAATAGCAGATTTACCGAGTGTCCATGTCAGTCCCAGATTCCCTCACTGTCTCCTCCCCCATTCTTACCCCAGCAACCATAAGTTCATTCTCTAAGTCGGATATGTACACTCTGCTGGATTTAGCATGGATAACCAACAAGGTCCTCCACAGGGAACTCCACTCAGCGTCATGTGGCAGCCTGGGTGGGAGGGGAGTGTGGAGGGTGAATGGAAAGATGGATTTGTGTGGCCAAGTCCCTTCTCTGTCTCCTGCTGTTACAGCACTGTTAATCTGTCATACTCCAATATAAAATAAAAACTTTTAAAAAAATTAATAAAAGCCAAGAGACCTAAAAAAATAAAACAACAGATTTTTTAACATGGTTAGTAAACTAGAGAAAACATGAACAATTATTTTGTTCATTAATGGTTTTTCCGGATCAAACGCTAGCCCTCAAGCACCGCTGAGTTGGAGCCAGAGGACAGGAGCACAGACCAAGGCCAATCTGCAGGGCGGCTGATCCCATCACTGTCTGACTCCCTGTCCGCCTTACACCCACCCTGCATGCTCACGTTTCACCCGCGCCAGGCCAACCAAGGGCCTGTAAAAGTTTAACTTTGTGCGATTGCACAACCGTGAAAGCTCAAGCTGATTTTCGGGATAATGAATGAGATTCTTCAATTGCCTCATGAAAAAGTTTCCAGGGGAGGACAAACAGCGCAAGCTGTCGCAAACATTGGTGTCCTCGGTGCGGGTGAGGTGATGATACCTCAAAAGGCCGAAGGGGACACGCGTTTGGGCCCGCGTGGGGCACTCACAGGATCTTGTGCTATTTCCCTGTCTGCTCCTTTGCTGAGTTTCTATTGTTAAGAATCCTTTTGGAGGGGATAGATATGTTTGTCACTTTGTTGGGTTTTTTAAATTAATTTTTATTGTAATTGTTTTACGATGTCGTGTTAGTCTCTGCTGATGCTGCTAAGTCGCTTCAGTGGTGTCCGACTCTGTGCGACCCCATAGACAGCAGCCCACCAGGCTCCGCCGTCCCTGGGATTCTCCAGGCAGGAACACTGGAGTGGGTTGCCATTTCCTTCTCCAGTGCATGAAAGTGAAAAGTGAAAGTGAAGTTGCTCAGTCGTGTCCGACTCTTCACGACCCCATGGACTGCAGCCTACCAGGCTCCTCCGTCCATGGGATTTTCAGGCAAGAGTACTGGAGTGGGGTGCCATTGCCTTCTCCAGTATTAGTCTCTACTGTATACCGAAATCAAGCAGCCTTGCATATACGTATATGTCCTCCCTTTGTACTTCCTTCCCCTTCAAGTCCCCACAGAGCACTGAGTAGGGTTCCCTGTGCTATCCGGGAGGTTCTCACAGTTATCTATTTACACATACTGTTGATACCACGCCTGTATCCATCCCAATCTCCCAATTCCTCCCACCTTCCTATGTTTCCCCTTAGTTCATAAATTTGTTCTCTACCTCTGTGTCTCTATTTCTGTTTGGCAAATAAGATCATCTATACCATTTTTCCTGATGCATATGGCCAAACTCATCAAATTATATACATTAGATATGTACAGATTTTTAATATCAATTTTACCTCAGTAAAGGTGTTTCAAAATAAAAAAACTGCTTCCTAACTGAGTCAAAATCACGGTTCAGCAAATCCACTATTCTGTCTCTGACTAACGTGGGCTTTTGGCGAGAAAGAGTAACAGACTCCAGTTCCTGCCTGGCTCCTCTCAGGCTGTTGCTTAGCTTCTCTTTACTCACGACAGTGCTAATTCTGATGGATGCCACTCCTTAAGGCCAGGCCACCGCTTCCTCTCATCCTGACCTCTGAGAAAGTCCCCCAACCATTCCCGTTGACTCCAGTTAGAAGTCTTCTAATCTCCCTTCCAAACTGCAATTGGACAAATCTAAATTTGTCTAATTTGTCTAAAATTCTAACCTGACCGAATGACTCTGCTTAGTGCCCTGTGAGGTTTTCCACTGTTGCAAAGATAAAGTGTCAATTCCTTAACCTAATTTAGTGATAATCTGGTCACAGTTGCTGGCTGTTGACAAAGGTTACTAGCTAAGGATTCTAGTTGGCTGGATCCTGGGCCATGTCGCACAAGCCAAGCCGTGAGCCCAGTCCTGGCCATTCTGCCTGAGAGCCAGGAAGGGCTGGAGGCGCCCGAGAACCTGCTGCCCCCTGCTGCCGGTGCATGTTTACTAGCCCCTCTGCCTGCTTCCTTCTTGGCCTCAGCATTGTAACCCCTCCTTCTTAGAATCTTGAAATTCCCCGCTGTTTCGCTTCTGACTCTTCACCCACGTTCTCTTCCACCTTCTCCTCTAAACCTGGGCAGTCTTTCTTCTTTCCACTTAAATAGCACCTTCCCTGACCCTCTTGGATTAGATCTGGAGACCCCAGCATGGAGAAGATTCTTGAGAGTCCCTTGGACAGCAAGGAGATCAAACCAGTCAATCCTAAAGGAATCCCAAACCAGTCAATCCTGAATATTCATTGGAAGGACTGATGCTGAAGTTCCAATACTTTGGCCACCTGATGAGAAGAGTTGACTCATTGGAAAAGACCCTGATGCTGGGAAAGACTGAGGGCAGGAGAAGAGGACGACAGAGGATGAGATGGTCGGATGGCATCACCGACTCAATGGACATGAGGTGGAACAAACTCAGAAACCCACAGGAACATCCAGGCAAGAGATGATGATGGTCTAGACCTGAATCATGGCAACGGAGATGAGGAAGCAAATTTTTTTTAATTGCAGAGGAAAAATCACATGGACTTGATTAAATATGGTTATAAGGGAGGGAGAAGAATCAGAAAAGGTCCCATGGTTTCTAGCTGCAGCAACTGGGTCACTGGCAGTGTCATCATCTGAGTTCAGAACTATGAAGATAGTGAGTTCACTTTAAGATGTATTCAGTTTAAGATATGGACTTTCCTAAGAAAAGTAGGACTTGCCTCTGTATACAGTTTCAGTCATACCTCATACATAATAGGTGCTTAAAATGCTTCTTGAATGGAACCAAAGCTGCAGTACATCCTACTTGTAGAACTTTCGATATCTGTTTCCAACGGTCTTTTGTCAGATTCCATACAGACTCATCCAACCATACTGCTCTCATGTCATCCATATGACAAGCTAAGAAATTTCAACCCCCTGGAAACTATGACTAAGAAATTTTACAGCAATAATAATTTTCACTAAGTGGTGGAAGGAGTCGGGGACAAGGGGTAGTTACAAGAGCAACCACAAATCAGTCCAGGCCCACACTTGGCTTTCCATTTCCCTACAAATTTCAGAGAAGCCATAAAAGACTCCAGCGCAATCTGGTTGGTTGATTAGAAACATGTGAAGGAACCCCAACCAGGCACGTGTTTCGCATTTCCTACTCCAGAGCTTGCCAAGTATTCATCATCGTCCTCTCCGTGTTATTCCAGAAAGCATCACCGCTCCAGCTGGCCTTTTGGAAGGACCGGGCTGGGGTCAGAACCACATCCACAACACGGGCTCCCCTGGAGAGGAGAGGACAAGCCACGGGGAGGGGGGCCGCCCTCACCCCCATCTCCTCAGCCCTGCTCCCCTCCGCGTCCCCTGGAGATGGGGAGGACGAGCCACGCGGAGGGGGGCCGCCCTCCCGCCATCCCCTCAGCCCTGCTCCCCTCCGAGGCTTCCCGGGGCTCCTCTGGAGACGGAGAGGAGGAGAGGGAGGCTGCCCTCACCCCCATCTCAGCCCTGCTCCCCTCCTGTCCCCTCAGCAGCCCCTGCTCCCCTCGATGGCAGGAGAGAACGTGGAGCTTGGAGACGCGCCCCCTCGAGGGAGAACACCGCTGCTTCAGTCTCAACCTCTCCCTCCCGGAAAGCAGATTCCAGAATGCAACAGGAACAGGGGCAACCAGAAAGTCCCAAGTTTGACACCGAACTCCACCACCCGTCTCGGGTAATTTACTTAATCTCTCTGAGCCTTGAAAGTGCTAGTTGCTCAGTCGTGTCCAACTCTGTGCTCCCCCATGGAGCCCGCCAGGCTCCTCTGTCCATGGGACTTTCCAGGCAGGAATACTGGGGTGGGTTGCCAAGCCCTTCTCCAGGGGTCTTCCCGACCCAGGGATCAAACCTGGTCTCCTGCATCGCAGGCAGATTCTTCACCATCTGACTCTCTGAGCCTTAGATTTCTGCATTTCCAAAATGATGATAAGATGACTTGCTTTGAAAGGTAAAGAATGAAAGAGGTAACTCGTGTAAAACACACACATGCGTGTGACATTAACATATCACATATGCATATGTGTAAACTCATCGCGTACATGTGTGTGACATTACACCCCTGTCTGGTCCCTTCCTGCCCTTCCTCTGTGGGGTGACCTGCCCGAGCCAGTGTGGACCCCAGACTGTCGTCAGCAGAGCCCCTCCCCACCCTAACCCTCTGGCGTCTGGTGGGAACCGGTCTGGTGTTCAGTTGCTGTGAAGAGGGCTCAGGGCTCGAGTCCTCGTGGGGCCCACGGAGCAGATGGGATGAGGACATACCTGGCCTCCCTCAGATGAAAGTCCTACCAGAGCAAAGATGACGGAAAAGCTTATTTTGCCTGAAAGTGTCAGATCAGAGCTCATAAAAGAGGCATCCTTTGAAGTGGGCTTTAATGGATGAGGAACAATTTTCCAGGAAGGAATCAGAGACAGGTAAAGAAATAAAGACAGTGAGGTGATGATGTGCTCAAGAAACCATAAGTATGGCTATGGTAGATATGGCTAAAGGACCAGCAATATCAGGGGAGGGTTCAGTTCAGTCGCTCAGTCGTGTCCGACTCTGTGACCCCATGGACTGCAGCACGCCAGGCCTCCCTGTCCATCACCAACTCCCAAGAGTCTACCCAAACTCATGTCCATCGAATCAGTGATGCCATCCAACCATCTCATCCTCTGTTGTCCCCTTCTCCTCCCACCTTCAATCTTTCCCAGCATCAGGGTCTTTTCAAATGAGTCAGCTCTTCGCATCAGGTGGCCAAAGTATTGGAGTTTCAGCTTCAACATCAGTCCTTCCAATAAACACCCAGGACTGATCTCCTTTAGGATGGACATGTTGGATCTCCTTGCAGTCCAAGGGAAGTGAAGACATCTTAAAAAGACCAGCATCATTTCATTTGAAAACATCAATCAAAACTGCAAAGAAAGGGACTTCCCTGGTGGTACAGAGGATGGGAATCCGGCCGCCAACACAGGAGCCACACGTTCCACCGCTGGTCCAGGAAGATTCCACACGGTGAGGAGCAACTAAGCCGTGAGCCACAGCTGAGCCCCCGCGTGCCTGCTGAAGCGCCTCAGTCCCGTCTGAGTCTCGGCGACTCCACGGACTATGGCCCACCAGGCTCCTCTGTCCGTGGGCTTCTCCAGGCAAGAACACGGGAGTGGGATGCCATGCCCTCCTCCAGGGGATCTTCCCGACCCAGGGATCAAGCCCACTTCTCACGTCTCCCGTGTTCTTTACTGAGCCCCCACTGAGCTGCAATTACTGAAGCGGGGCACCGGGAGCCCCACTCTGCAACAAGAGAAGCCCCTGTCATCGAAATTGGAGAAAGCTTGTGTGTAACAAGGAAGACTCAGAGCAACCAAAAGTGAATAATTAAAAAACTGTAAGAAGAAATGAGACGAGCTTTCCATTCTTCTCTCTCTTTTTAAAAAAAGACTACAAAGAAAGAAGTCTGGCATCTTTAGTCTGTAAAATAGGAAAGCTGGGTTTGGGAGAATCCAAGATTAGTTCCCAATTCCTAGAGCGCCACCCTTTCAGAAGGATTCAATGAAGGTAAGGAAAAAATACCCTGAAGACAATTACAAGACAGCGGGTCAGAAGATCTCAGAGCTCATTTAGTCAAAATGCGATGTTCATTGGAAACACCAGTGCAAGCTTTCTAAAAACATTTTTATACAGCTATCTATTTATTCACTCATTTTTTGACCAAGAGAAATGCTGGGAGACAGGGTGAGCAAGGTCACCTAGGTCACTCTGCCAGGCGGTTACTGTGCCAGGCGGGGCTTCTGGACCTAATCCTGTAAGTCAGGCAGGGTCATTAAAGAGATTTGAAATTTCCCCTTTTGAATTTGATTGCATTTTGTATTTAGCTTTTTTAATTCTCATTATGAAAGCCACATACATATTTTTTTAAATATTCAAAAGGATATAATAAAAGATGAATTCTTCTCTTTATCCCAGACCAGTGGGTTTACCCCCGCTCCTGAGTTAAATCTTAATTCTCTCTTCTTCCAAAAATTTTCCATATAAACATTCTTATAAGTCCTCCTGTGGATGAGTATTTATATACTGCTCTCTGTACGTGCTTCTTTCTCGATTTACAATGAATCACAGAGATCTTTCTGTTTCAGCATATGCAATTTTACCTCCTTTAAAAAAAAATAGCTGTATGGTATCCCACGCATTAGATTGTTGCATCATCTTTTATTGAAATAATTCTCAGTGTGTAAATATATTTAAGTTCTCAATTGTTTATTATTACAAACAAAGTTGCAATCCATCCTTGTACTTCTATCTATGCAAATATATGGGAGTATTCAGGTAAAATAAATGACTAAAAGCACAACTGCTGGATCAAAGGGCATGTGCTTTTAAACTCTGAGCGCTATTTTCAATTTGCCCATTGAAAAGAAGTGCCTCCTTACGCTCTCACCGCCAGAGCGTGACTGTATGTTTCCACATACCCTTGACTTTACTGTGATCAGACTTCTAACTCTTGCCCGATCTGATAAGTTAACCTTTTTTTAATTTCCTTGTTTTTACTTACATTTCTTTAACTGAGTGAAGATGAGCAAGCACTCTTATGTTTATAAACCATTTGTACTTCTTTTCCTGTGAACAATTTTTTATTTTCCTTGCCAAACTCTCTATTAGTTTGTGGTCTTTTCCTTGCTGATTTATAAGACTCTTTGTATACTAAGAAAACAGGTAAGTTGACCACAATGTCATTCATGGCTCCTGGGCTCTAGCCAGTTCTTAGAAATGTCTCTTCCACTCCAATATTATTTTAAAATCCAAACACTTTTTCTTTCATACTTGTAGGACTTCCTGTTTTATGTTTACATTTTAATCAAGAGTTTGTTTTGCTATAAGGTGTCAGATGTAGAGGGCTTCCCTGGTGGCTCAGTGGTAAAGAATCCACCTGTCAATGCAGGAGACTCATGTTTGATCCCTGAATCAGGAAGATCCCTTGGAGCAGGAAATGGCAACCCACTCCAGGATAGTTGCCTGGAGAATCCCGTGGACAGAGGAGCCTGGTGGGCTACACTCCATGGGGTCACAAAAAGTCAAACAAGGCTTTGTGATTGAGCATTCACGCCTATGGAAATGTGAACTTACTGTAATTTTCCTTCCTCAATCAGATTCAAGTTTTACTGTGTTTAGCAGTTATTCTTCAGAGTTTGGGGTTGTGGGTATTTCCCAAGTTCTTTGAAGATAAAATTTTTCTTCCTTTTTTTTCAGTTGGTTTGAGAACAGCAGTCCTCAGACCCCAGGCCTCAGATGAGTGCTGGTCCCTGGCCAGGTAGGAACTGAGCGGCAGGGCAGGGCGGGGGGTGAGCCAGTGAAGCTCCATCTGTGTGGCAGCCGACCCCCCACCGCTCGCATTCCGCCCTCAGCCCCGTCCAGTCAGACCAGCGTCCTGCTCCCCCACTCAGGCCTGTCCGACTCTGTGACCCCAGGGACTGTAGCCCACCAGGCTCCTCTGTCCGTGGGAGCTTCCAGCCAAGAATACTGGGGTGGTTGCCATGCCCTCCTGCAGGGGATCTTCCCGACCTCCGTCTCCTGCGTTGGCAGGCAGACTTTACTGCTGAGCCACTGGGCGAGCCCATAAATAAATAAATATTAAAACAAACAAGAATTGTAAAGGCAGGAAGAAAACAGGAGACAGTGGCATTGTGAAAACCACAGGCGAGAAAGGGTGTAGAGTCAGCAGTGTCCAGCGCTGACAAGCGTTATAAACAAACACCAAATAAAGCTGTCCGTTGAGTTTGGCAACTGCTGACGGCAATCTGGGGAGGAAGGAAGGAGAGTGGGGGGAAGATGGCAAACTAATAATGAGTGTCTGATACACCCAGGCGACGACTAGTGTTTTGCATATATCATTCCAGTTAATCTTCACAAAAATCCCCCAAAAGAGGAAACAGACGCTAACAGACATTAAGTAAACCTTGCACCATCACGGAGAAGCCCAGGGGACAGCTAGGTTTACACGTGAATCTGTCCTGCATCCAAAGCATCATTCTGTTTCCACTATATTAATTTCCAGGTCAGATTAGAAGCAACTTAACAAATGCCGGTAAACTAAAAAAATGTAATATGTTTCAGATCATAGTTTCCTAGTGACTTCTCAGAAAACGTGCTCGATTCCTTTTACAAATTCTGACTGTCTTGCAAAATGTGATCACTGTCCCCAGGACTGTGTTGGTGTAACATTGCTCTATCAGCTCCTCTCGTAAATCGGCCAGGCAGCATGGACCTCATTCCTGGCCTTGGTAACTGTCCTGGAAAGGGTAACAAAACTAGCAGAGGTCACAGAGTTAGTGCCATAAGAAAGTCGATTATGCAAATATCTTTATATGTTTTCCCTGATCATTCTTAAAAAAAAATTAATTGGATGGTAATTGTTTTACAGTGTTGTATTGATTTCTGCTGTACAATAATGTGAATCAGTCATAACTACATAAATGCCCTGGAGGATAATTGCTTTACAGCCTCGTGTTGATTTCCCCCCTACAACAGTGTGAACAAGCCCTAAGTATCCCTGTGTCCCCTCCCACTCACCCCCGTCCCACCCCTTTAGGTCATCACAAAGCAGTGGGCTGGGCTCCCTGCATTTTGTTTGTATGAGTAAGCCTTTTCAGATTCTACAAATAAGTGAATATTATGTCGTACTTGTTTTCCTCTGTCTGATTGATTCTGTTGTTGTTGTTCAGTCACTCAGTCATGTCCGACTCTCTGCAACCCCATGGACTGCAGCACGCCAGGCCTCCCTGTCCATCACCAACTCCCGGAGCTTAGTCAAACTCATCCGTCGGATTGGTGATGCCATCCAACCATCTCATCCTCTGTCATCCCCTTCTCCTCCTGCCCTCAATCTTTCCCAGCATCAGGGTCTCTTCAGATGAGTCAGGTCTTCACATCAGGTGGCCAAAGTATTGGAGCTTCAGCTTCAGCATCAGTCCTTCCAGTTGCATAATACCCTCAAGTTTGCCATGGAATGTTATTCAGCCATGAAAAGGAAAGAAATTCTGCCATTTGCAACAACTTAGGTGGAACCCGCTCATTCTTGAATAGAAACGTCTCCGATCTGAGTTCTGTATGCATTCTCATCCTCAGTTATATTGTACACAGATGAATATGCAAACTTTCTTGACCCCAGAATGTGTGTTATCATCGCTCTTTCTCTGTGCATCATCTCTTGCTTGGATTCTTCTCTCTCACAAGACACCAGCGCTGGCCAGCGCTCCATGCAGTGCCTGCCACATGGTGAGCACTCAGAGAAGGTTTGTTCTACTGAGGTGCTTTTTCCAGGCCCAGGTCACTGCAGGTAGCTTTATAACCTATTTGCCTCTGTTAATAAGAGCCTAAAAACACCAGAGCTGGGGTATGTAACGCGTGCTCAACTTGACTGTTCAACTAATTTGATACTAACCAAGCAACCAATGAAATTGGCTAGAACAGGTACCAGCAACTTTACAGTTTTCCTCAATATGGGAAAAAGATATGTCTAATAAACATATTTATAAGGGGAACATAATTAAAGAATCTGGAATCCCTGTGTGCCATTTCCTGTCCGGGGCATCTGGCCGGCAAATGCAGAGAATCCTACACGTAAAGACACTTCCCATGGGGCTACAGGACCAAGACCCGTGTATGTAGAATATTCTCAGCAATGATTCCCCAGACCAACTCAATTAGAAGGAAAAAATAGCTCCTTGTTTGGGCATTCTGGTGACTGAAGCTTATAAGGCATGCATTCCCCAGCTGATAGATGGTATATCTTTTACTAGACATGTTTTGGGGTATATATTTTCTCAACAAGGAAAGTAGTAAGAAAAAAGTAACAATAAACACCATCATTTATTGCACATTGCACGTGCGCCAGGACCGTGGCTTACTTCTTCCAACAATCCTATGAGTTATGTTCCTTAATCAATATCCTACACATGCAGTTATTGGCAGAGCCAGAATACAATCAGATCTGTTTATTATTGATTCTACGGTCTTAATCATAAGACTAGAGATCACTGTCCTTCCCCTAAATAGAAAAAGAAAAAAAAAAAAAAAAAACGAAATATTGCAGTGAAACATCTCTCTTTAGAGCTCAGGGTTTTGTCATATTCTGCCAACTTTCTCCCTGATCTTCCTTCTCCTCCAGTAATTTGAATCCCTGATATTTAATTGAATTCTTATGGTCTTCTAGAAAAAAACTACAGTTCCCATCTTCCTTTGCAGGTAGCTATGGCCATGACTAAATTTTGACTAACGTGATACAAGCAGAAATGGGGTATGCAATTTCTTGGAAGTATTCTCAAAAAGAAGGGGGCAAATCATTCTTCATCACTGCCTTCCAGTCTGCTGGATGGAATTTATGTCATCACTATAGTTCCAGCAGCCGTTTTGGAATGGGAGCCGTAAGCAGCAGTGCGCTAAGAAAGGCATCTAGACCGGCTGCAGCGTGGAGGGCTGGCTTCCACCTACAGACCCCTTGAGTTCGGGGTTAAAACACCTCTCTACTTGTCTAAGCTACTGCCCTTTATTTCCTGTTTCCCACAGTTGGGTCTAGATGCCTCATGCCATCTTATGTATTATGAAGTCTTTCCTGTATTGTTGTTACACATGTTCAATATTAAGTTCATCTAGTTAAACCGGTATTGGGCATGCTAAATACTGTAGGTAGAGATGACCAAAAGTGGACTTCCTGGTCATCCAGGGGTTAGGTCTCCACACTTCCGATACGGGGTGCAGGTTCAATCCCTGGTCAGGGAACTAGGATCCCACATGCCAGCTAGTGTGGCCAAAATTTTTTTTAAAAAAAGAAAAATAAGAAATGACTAAGATGCAGTGTTACTTCAAGGACACTTCCATTTAGAAGAGGAGAGCAGGGACTTCCCCGGTGGTCCATGGTCAGGACTCTGAGCTTCCAGGGCAGGGGGTGTGGTTCAATCCCTGGTCAGGAAACTTAGACCCCACAGGCTCTGCATGCAGCCAAAAAGGTATTCAGCAAAGACAAAGGAAGACAAGGAGAGGAGACATGCCCCTGAGACTAAAGCAGATGGAAAACCTGGCCTGTGAGTAGAAAGGTTTTATGCATACTGTATTTTTGGGTATATTTTATAATGTTTATATCTAGTTCCCTGCATGGATGAGGGAGAAAGCACAGAATGAGTGCTTTTTTCTGGGGCTTTTTTGCTTTTTACCCTGGCATCCCGCAGGTACTGAACAGTTTGACCAGTTGATAAACACAGTCTTCAGTTGATCCACTGCACTGAAGGAAATGTGGGACTTTGGCTGGTGTCTTATTGGATCTCTAAGCTCCATCCCTTCATCCTTCTGTGCAGAAGGAAGGCAAAGATTCCAGACGAGGAGCCCCAAGCGCCACGCTCCCTTCTCCTGGAAGAGAGAGAGGCAGGGCCCTGTTTCTCTCTGCACACAGCACACTTGCAGGCTGTCCTGAGATCGTGGCAGAGTGCTCCCAGGGGCCTGAAAATACAGATGTGGGCTCTGGATCCAGCTCCCCTCAATTTCCTGTGCCCTCAGTTTCCTAGGCCATAAGTCCCTTAATCAACAACAATGAATTAATCAATTATAACAAGAAGATTTGATTCATATAAGATGTATTATTTTAAAATAACCCCAATCTAATATTGCATGCAAACAATTAGATTTTTTTTTTAAGTTACCAATTAAAGAATTGGCTCAGAGAAGGAATTTTGCATTATCTTTCATCTTTTTGCACAGACTCTTATCTGTCATGCCTAAGGTCATAAATGAAAAGGACCTCTCTGAGAACAGAAGTGCCTTTAACAAGCATGGCGGACCCTGTTGATAAGCACAGCCAACATGCTTAACGTCATGTTGTTCCCCTTGATCCTGAGTCAAATGTTTCCTTTTATCTGAGTCCAAACAATTTGTCTATGTCCACTGGAAGACAGCGATTCAGCACCATCCATCCCCTCTTTTAACATGCTTGAAATCCTCTTTATGGTAAATCTCTGCCTAAAGTCAGCAAAGTATTGTGTTTTTTCCTCTTTTAGAGCTTGTACAATGTGTACACATTCCCAGAATAAGACATTCTACGTCAACTCTAGGCTGTAACTAAGGGCTTAGTAAACAAAACAGGCTGGTTAACAGAGTTTAGTGCCCAAAAATGTAAAAATCACTGTCTTTATCAAACAATGAGAACTTGAATGAATGGAAAGTTTTAAGGCTTTGGATTCTTCAAGCTGGTTTTCATTTTGGTAGAAGAACTTGTATTTGTTTACCTATTAAAGGTAAACTTTAATAAAATAAACACTCCGAAAATAAACTTCTCCCCTTCCTGAATTGAGTCGAATGTTTGAAACGTCACATTATGGGCTGAATTTTGTCCCCTTAAAATTCACATGTTCAAGTCCTAAGTCCTCGGGCCTCAGAACGTGACTGTATTTGGAGATGGGGCCTTAAAGGAGGTGACAAAGGTCAGACGAGGACAGACGTGTGGGCCCCGATCCAACATGACTGGTGTCATCGGAAGAACAGGTCGGGACACAGGCCACACACAGAGGGAAGATCGTGTGGAAACAGAGAGAGAAGGTGGCCATCGGCGAGCCAAGGAGGAAGGTCTGCTGAGAGACAGCCCTCTGCCACACTGATCCTGCACTTCTAGCCTCTAAAACGGTGGAAAAATAAAGTTCTGTGGTTCAAGCCGCTGAGTCTGTGGCGCTTTGTTACGGCGGTGGTAATAGACTAACACACTTGGAACATTCTGACTCAGATTTACGGGGACGGTGAGTCTCCAGAGCCTCTCAGAGCTCAGCTCAACGCCTGGGACACTAGAAATACCCCATTCATGTTTGTCAGATGAATGAATGAATTTAAAGATGGAACCACCACTCACCTAGACTTCCCGTGCTTAATTCTCTGTGCAGTGATACCTGGAAATGAAAAAACTGGCCTGTTCTCTTATCCTCCCCTTTTCCCCCTCAGTCTCAGGCTCGCATTTCCATCTGGGTTTTATTCAGTCTGTGATGAGAACCAATGCTTTCACTGTACTGTTTTCATACATGTTCTGGATTCGTCTAGAATTAGATGGTGAAGGACAGGGAAGCCTGGCATGCTGCAGCCCATGGGGTCCCAAAGAGTCAGACACGGCTCAGTGACTGAACAAACAGCAACGATACCCACAAGTCATGACGTGACCTGAGCCCCCTGCATGCAGTCTTACACGATGTTGGAATAGTGGAGGAAGCTTAAGAATCCAAGCTCCAAGGGAATGAATCCTTGGATTAGTTCCAAGGGAACTAGTTTCGGGGACTGGCAGGACAGGAAAAATCACCTAGTTATCTGGGGCTGTATTCTGCCATCCCATTACTTCTCTTTAGACTTCACTGAGCTGAAAATTCACTGGCCTCCTTCCTTCTGGTCCAAACTGGAAGAGTCTCACTTGCAACACTTCTCTTGAGGAACTCTTCCCTTCCCACTTTGCATTTATGAGCACATCTCCTTGGGGTTATGTAGCTACATGAGAATAGGACCAATCTGACTTTAACTTTTGCATGTAGCGCCAGGCCCACAGTTTCAATGGAGCTGCTGTTCTTGTTTATATGGATGAACAGGGACTTCCCTGGGGGTCCGATGGCGAAGACTTGGCTTTCCAACATGGTGGGGAAGATTTGATCCCTGGTTGGGGAGCTATGATTCCACGTGCCTTGAGGCCAAAAAACCAAAACATAAAACAGAAGCAGGATTTTAACAAGCTTGATAAAGACTTAAAAAAATGGTCCACACCAAAAAAAAAAAAAAATCATTAAAGGAAAATAAAATTGATGGATGAAGAAACATTTATTCAAGTATAACAATATCCATTCAACAACTTAACTTGCTAAGTGCATTGTTGCTCAGGCACTGAAACAGGTGTGATGAGCTAGAAGGGTCATCGAGGAACTCCAGGCCACGGGAAAGCGGTCAGGGCAAATGACAGCCACGTGATGCGACATCGGTCACAATGTATGTGACTGTTAATGAGAACACAGTCAAAGGAAAAACCGAGCTATACCAGCATAAAGACTCCCATCTTTTTCTCTACCCAGCCTGGCTACCCTTCAGCTTCAGTGCTGGTGGTGGTGGTGAAGGTTTCGTCTCCAAGGCATGTCTGACTCTTTCCGGCCCCATGGACTGTAGCCCACCAGCCTCCTCTGTCCATGGGATTCTCCAGGAAAGAACACTGGAGTAGGCTGCCATTTCCTTCTCCACCAACTTCAGTACTCCTGCAGTATTTGATTTATTACAAAGAACAGATATTCAACGTGTAAATTTTTGTAAGTCCAGTTGTTTGAATGTTTTACAAGCCCAGCTTAAGTTTTATTTATCCTCTTGGGAAAATATTTTCAGATGGCCCCAGGGCTGTATTTTCTCACACCTTCCTTAGAGTCTTCACCACGCATTTAGCAATGACCCCAAGACCACCTCTAGCGGTACTTCAGTCTTGCACTTGAACTCCTGTTTGAATCATGCATTGCTTCTATTTTCACACCTGCCTTAGAGACCACAAGCTTTTTGAAGGCAAGAACCATACATACTCACAGAATGCTAGAAACAAGGAATGTAATGGTTATTTGGTTCAGCTTCTTCTTTTACAGATGAGAAAACCAAGAGTCAAGGATGTTACCAGCCAGGCCCTTAGGAACATAGAGAGTCAGTGAAAGAACAAAACTAAAATTCAATATCAAAATGACCGGAAACACTCTCAGGAGGCTGACAGCCCTGATCTGTTTTCCTGACCTCTTCCTGGGTTCTTTCTTTTGGCTTCTAATATCCTCTCTCTCTTGAATCTGGTCCTTATAAAATGAAATAAAGAAAAATTTTGTTCCTAAGGAAAAATCATCCTTCTGTGTGTGTTGTATGTGTACGTGAGTGTGCATGCCTGTGGCAAAGTTCTACAGAAACTTAGGGTTTTATTAGGCTGGGATTCCCTCCACACCCTTCGAAATCAGATGGTCTGATTTTAAGTCACAAGTCATTTTGGGGGAGGATTAATTTTGGTTGTCTTCAAGTCTCAGTTTCCTTATCTGAAAAGTAAAAATTAGCATACCTACCTCTTTTGATTTCTTACAAGGTTAGACTTTTAAAGCATTCCTATAATCCTTGGCAAAATTAAGTGCTCAAGACATTGACAACTATTATGAAATTAAGCGCTGCCTTTGCTAGGACTTTGATTTGAATAATATGAAAAGTAGAGGTAAAAACTGTAAGAAAGCTCATGATGTATTGAATTATCATATAAACTACTCACAAGCACTCACACAGTTCAAATCTCAGCATTCATTTATTATTACTTTTTTTTAAAAAGTGTTGTTACAAAAATCTTTCCTTCCATACTTTTCTAAAAAAAATTTTTCTAAGATACAAAAATCCTTCCTTTCCAGTTAGAAATGAAGACTACCAGAGACGTGCCCTAACTTGGTTAAACTGGTTCTCTGAGAAAGTACTTCAGGGCATTTATTTTTGTTTTCATGTGTGGAGGACATGCGTCAAGGTAAAAGCACTATTCATCACGTCTCGCCCTTTCCACTTGTGTACAAAAACAGGAATCCATTGACTTCCTTCAGACCCCAACCAGTGGGGCCCTACTGGCAGCTCTGAAGGTTTCTAGGCACTTTCCTTTGTCAGTGACGTCATTAAAAGCCTTGCAAATTTCCTTCCTTCCGCCTGTCTTTCTTAAGAGCAGAACATTCAATTTATTGCTCCTTTTCTTCCCTGCTGGATAAATAAAAATTTATGGTAAAAGTATGGAAAATAAGCCCCATGACTGTTTTCCCTCAGCTCTGCCAAAACAAAACGAAAGGTCTCCACAGAACTTAGGGAACACGCAAACCAGTCCTACAACGTGGGGGTGTGAGTTAGCGCATGTCTGGGTTACAGCAGACGGTGACAAGGCTCACTCACCAGAGATTTCCGTCATGGACTGACGATCTTGTAGGGAGCTGCTAAACCCTTTTTCTCTCCTACCTGAAGCTCCAAACAATTCAGATGCGCTCACAGTGGTACTGTACTGAACACAGTGGGGATCAGGGGACCTGTGTGTTTCTACCTGGGGGTGGTGACTTTGCTAGTGAGTGTAGAAGGGGACGGAAGGCGATTTCTCCTGCTGCTCTTCTCCCTGTCTCAGCCAGGTGGTGCGGGCATCCTTTGCCTGGAGGGAGAGAGTTCCTGGATGAGCTCTACAAAGACAATGAGGTACAGTAGGTGGATTTAGTCTCTGGGAGCAATTATCAATATGTAAGCTGATCTGTCATACATTTGACTGCTTAAAGCTTCATGCAGTTCACACTCAGGTCCCTCCACCAGAGCAGGGACTCTCAAAAATGTGATCAAATCACTCAAATGTTTGCTAAACATACAGACTCCCAGGTCTTGCCTCTAAAAGATGGATTTGGTGGGGCTCAGAAATATGTATTTTTGATAAGTGATCTAGGTAAGATTTGTGATCGAGGTGCTCAGACCACGCTTAGGAAAAGGCTTCCCAGACTAGTGTGGCAGGCATCGCAGCCTCCCCTCACAGAATCCGCGAGCCCACGTCCTCATCCTCACCCTTGGCAGGCTGTCTCCCTGGAAACCAGCCTTCTGACACGGCAGAGCAGCTAACAGCCGGCAATCTCTCCTGGAAAGACTTGACTTTCATGGAGGACAAAGGGGTCGCTGGTTTAGGAAAATGCCTTCACGTGAAAGGCAGCTGTGACCATTTCAGCGGGTGAGGGGGCCTGTGGGGGCTGAGCACGTTGTTGGGGAGTTCCGCTTGAGGGGTCGCGGCAGGCCAGCCCCCCAGGCAGGCGGGCCCAGAGGCCGCTCCAGGCAGTCTGTCTGTGCCTGGCCCTGGGCATTGCTGCCTGTCTGTCTGGGGATCTCAGACTTCCCTTTCTCAAGCCCCGCAGTCTCTCCGGAGAAGTCACTTCTGCTCCACATGGAAGGTACGTCTCAGCTCACGGTCTGCCCGCCAGAGCTGGACTCGTTCGGCAGCAGCAGCTATGGGCTTCCTCTGTAGCTGCTCTTTGTGTGGCTCCCCTGGGTCTCCGACCTTCCTTGTGGCTTGCGGGATGTTTAACTGTGGCACGTGGGGTCAGTTTCCCGATCAGGGATCGAACCCCGGCCCCCTGCGCTGGCAGTGTGGCGTCTCACCCCTGGATACCAGGGACGTTCCTGCAGTTTCTATGTTGTTCTAATTGGAGGATAACTGCTTTCCAGTTCTGCGTTGGCTTCTGCCCTACGCAAGCATGAGTTGCCGCAGGCGTCCGCGGTCCCCTCCCTCCGGAACCACCCCCGCCCCCCGCCCCCGCCCCCAGGGGGTCACGGAGCAGATACCACTGATCCCTGCAAAGCCCAGGAAAGGGGAAAGAGACGGTGTCCTCTGTTCCGTGCTTGACTTCCCCCTAGCATTTGATGTATGACAAGAAAACTTCTGAAGATGACTCCCCCTGCACCGAAGACTCCTAAACTCGTGATTAGTTCATTCGGATTGTGCAGATGTGAGTCACTGTTTTTGCTCATCAAAGGCTGGTAAGATGTGCAGGGTTTCAATGTGGTGTGCAGAAGCACCCACTAATTCCCACACACCAAGCTAAGTATTCAAAACCCATTTTGCAGTTTGAACCTCCTAACAGCCCTGTCCTGAGTAGGAGATGTTATTGTGCTCATTTGAGAGATGAGGAAAGAGAAGTTCAGACAGATGTGAGTGACTTGATGAAGGCACACACCTGGACAAGAAAGAGCTGGAATTTGTCCTTGTGATTCCAATGCCATATTCTCACCATTATACCATGCTGCCTCCTCCCATAAGCATGTTAAACTTTATTTAATTATGAGGGATTAACTTGCAAGTCCCCAGTCCTGAATTGACAGAGTGAACCCTCTATAAAAGCCTTTCTTTTTAAGTTCTGAAAACCTACACTGCATGGATACGTCAGAGACAACATTTCTCCAGAACTGTGAGCATAATTTAATCAAAACCACACTGTACCCAAAGAGCAAACAGATATTCATAAAGTGTTTAACACTCTAGAGAAGGGTATACTGCAACAGAAAACCCATCCAAGCAACATGCTTAAAACCACATTTGCAAACATCATTCTGTATTCAACCAGAAACAGGATGAGTTTTAATTCCAGGGCATTAGTTCAAATCTGTTCTAGATTTGAGCCGATGGAAAATCGTTCCCTCCTGACAGCCACTCCGTGGCTGCGTTCACTCTGAGTCAATTGGCGCTCCCCGGGGGCGGTTCTGCTGCGCAGAGGCCCAGGCCCGGCCTCTGCTCATCACAAGGCAGGGCTGGGGAAACCCAGGACAGAAATCCACTTCCTTTCAAAACATTCCCTGAAGGGACCCCACGCTTAAGGCAAAGCAGATGCTCCCGAGAAACAGCCTCAGGCCCAGGGAAGCTCCCGGAACTCTCCCTTCGCCCGGGTCTCCGCTTTCCAAGCCTCGCCTGCGTCTTCGCAGCCGCGTCCGCGCCGGCGCACGCACGCAGAGACCAGCGTCCGGGACAGACCTCCTGGAGGTGAAGCCTCAGAAGGACGGGCAGTCTCGGCACTGGCACCGAACTGGTCGTGTGGGACCCTATCCAAGAGTAACACAAACAGCTGCCCCTACTGAGCACTAACCGTGCCAGGCCCTGGGCCGTGTGCTTCCTGGGGATGGGCGGGTGAGGAAATGCAGGCGCACCAAGGGCGTTATTGCCAGGATCACGCATCCAGCGAAGAGTGGTCCTAGGATGCAAACCAGGTCTGTCGGACTCTGAAATGCAAGCTCTAATTCCCCAAACTACACAGCCTCTCAAGACATGGCACCTCCACTAAGACTCCTCTGAAAAATGGGCAAGTTGAACCAATTTGAGATTCCAGAGAGGCACCCCCCCCCCCAAAAAAAAAAAAAGTCCAGGAGGCACTGTGGGATGTTTCCGTGTGCTTCCTAAACTTACTGTCATTGTTTCCTGGAATTTTTAAAAATTCTGAATTCGAATGCCTTGAGCCGAGACATCCACACTTCTGGACCCATCTGCCTTCCTGCACGGCCTCCCCTCTGCCTGGCGCCCTTGTCCTCTGAAGGTTTGTTCTCAGCCCTTATGCTCTGTAATATATCTTCAGCTTGACCTTTCTTTGATCTCTGTATGGGGGCGGTTACCAGGCCAGGAGAGTAGGGTGGTGAAAAGTAGAAACTGGTAAAGTCAGAGCAGGAGGTGTTGAAACTGACGGCCGTGTGATAGGATCACAAGTTGGGCTTCCATGAGGCAGGACAAATATTATCCATCTACAGTGCCAGTTCTGGCCTGGTACTCGTGGATTAGTGTCGAGGATTCTGAAGCTGCACCTGACTCAGCAGAGGGCCAAGATTGATTCCCAGGCTCGTATCAGCCACAGAATGCCTTCTCTGGACAAAAGCTGTTAAAGGCTTTACTAATAAAACAGATAACAGTGAAGCTGCTCGGGCTGAAGCAGAGATGGGCCCCTGCAGTGCCGCTCTACTGGTTTCCTAGAATTTCTACGGTTACTGACACAGTGTGTTCATGGAGACCCTCCTGTTCCTCAGAGGATAATGCAGAAGTCCCTGACAGATTACTGACTCCCCAGCGTTCCTTCACCCTCTGACACCCTCTGATCTTCTGAGACATCAAGAGACTAGGCAGATGCCCACAGCATCACAAAGGGAGTAAAGGCTTCTGCTTAAAGCCGTTTATTTCATCAGCTTTCACGTGGTGGCAAGATGACAACAGCAAAGATAGATCTCATTTCTGTTGCTCCAGAGATGTTCATCTGGCAACCCAGACCCCCATCTTGCCTCTGTGTCCAAGGCGCCGTCATCTCCCACATGGTGATTGCAGCTGCCTTCTAGCCGATGCTCTGCCTCACCCTTGACCTCCATAATCTATTCTCCATGGACGCAGAGACTGAACTGAAATGTTACACCAACTCACTTCTCCACTCAAGACCCCATGATGGCTTTATGTTTCACTCGGAATAAGCTTTCAAGTCTGATCACAGCTCCCACGTGAAGTCCGTGGTGACATCCTCACCCATTGTTTGCTGTTACTCTGCTCTAAAGCAGTGGGTCTCAAAGTTTAGATCCTGACACCCATTTTAGAGTATGGGGGCCAAGACTTCTTTTATCCTAATACCGTGATGTTGTTTTCATGTCTATGTTCTCAGAGAATAAATATTTTGTTGATATAGTTCCAAATCCCACATTGCAACTTCCTTTTAAAAGACTATCACTTGTTGAGTTTTGATGTGGTATCAGAGAAGCATAACCACAAACATCTAAAAAGGCTATTAAAATACTCTCATGTTTTCCATCTGTGTATCTGTGTGAAGCCAGATTTTCTTCATATTCTAAAACCAGAACAACACAATACAACTAACTGGACACAGAAGCAGCTATGAGAATCCAGCTGTCCTTCAGCAAGCCAGACATTCAAGGGATTTCCAAAAAAATGCAAAACAATATTCCCCTTCTCATTAAAATGCTCTTGTTTTGAAAAATAGTTATTTTAAATAAAATTTATTTATATTAATATGTGACATGCTTATTATTACAATTTTAAATGAAACAATACATATTTTTAAATGTCCTCATTTTTAACTTCTAATATGACAAATATAGCTAGAATCCATACAACCAAAAGCTTTTGGGAATCCTCAGTAGTTTTTAGGAGTGCAACAGGGTCCTGAGACTAAAATGTTTGAGAATCACTGCTCTAAACTTGTTGGCCTTCTGTTCCTCCCCATGCTCAAAAGAGATCCCCTCTAGGGAATGGGCCCACGGGATTGTGGAGACGGAGAAGTGTGAGGTCTGGAGACTCAGGAGAGAAGAAGGTGGACGTTCCAGTCTGAGTCTAAAGGCACAAGGAGACTGCGGTCCCAGCTGGAAGAGGGCCAGGCCGAGAGAGATCTCCTTCTTGCTCAGCCGTCTGTTCCGTGCGATGACCTGGATGACGTGCACCGTCTCAGGGAGGGCGGTCTGCTTCCCTCACCCAAACTCCCCCACAGACGCTCGAGTTTAACTGAACACCTGCGGAGCCTGTGGCCCAATCCAGTTGACATAAAATTAACCTTGACTCCTTCTTTTCTCAGGTCACTGCTCCCATAGTATGTGGTCAGAGCGGATTCCCCTGCATTACCCTGCATAGACTCACACCAGGTCACCGCTCCCGTAGTATGTGGTCAGAGCGGATTCCCCTGCATTACCCTGCATAGACTCAGACCAGGTCACCGCTCCCATAGTATGTGGTCAGAGCGGATTCCCCTGCATTACCCTGCATAGACTCAGACCAGGTCACCGCTCCCATAGTATGTGGTCAGAGCGGATTCCCCTGCGCTACCCTGCATAGACTCAGACCAGGTCACCGCTCCCATAGTATGTGGTCAGAGCGGATTCCCCTGCGCTACCCTGCATAGACTCAGACCAGGTCACCGCTCCCATAGTATGTGGTCAGAGCGGATTCCCCTGCGCTACCCTGCATAGACTCACACCAGGTCACCGCTCCCACAGTATGTGGTCAGAGCGGATTCCCCTGCATTACCCTGCATAGACTCACACCAGGTCACCGCTCCCATAGTATGTGGTCAGAGCGGATTCCCCTGCGCTACCCTGCATAGACTCACACCAGGTCACCGCTCCCATAGTATGTGGTCAGAGCGGATTCCCCTGCATTACCCTGCATAGACTCAGACCAGGTCATCGCTCCAATAATATGTGGTCAGAGCGGATTCCCCTGCATTACCCTGCATAGACTCACACCAGGTCACCGCTCCCATAGTATGTGGTCAGAATGGATTCCCCCTCACTGCCCTGCTTAGACTCAGACCAGGTCACTGCTCCCATAGTATGTGGTCAGAGCGGATTCCCCCACACCACCCGAAATAAACTAACCCCAGCACACACACACACCCTCGATCCTTGACCATACTTATTTTCTTAGCATGTTAATACCATTTATAAAATGTATGTCTGTTCTTTTATTTCTTCTTCTCTGTCTAAAATTTAAACTCCATAGACTACTGAACAGTTTCCTTCCCTGTTGCTCAGAACTGGTACATAGTAGATCTCAAAGAATATTTGTTAACTAAATGAATAACTACATCATACTACTTATTTAGACTTAAGAGCATAATTAGGATTTGAGGAAGCAAAGTTATTAGGGAGAAATTATTGAATTGCCCTGAAGTGAACTGTGGTGTGCATGTGTCAAACATAGTTCTTGAAGCCAGATAGATGATTATTTCTTTAACCTAAAATGTTGAAACTAGACCTAGCGTCCAGGGAGGCTGGCTACTCTACTTTCCAAGGTCCTCAGGGACTCTACAGTGTGGCTCTTGCTTCCTGATCCAAATGTCAGGTAGAGAACCAGCTATGCGTCTTCACTCCAAAAGAAAGGCAGGAAAAAAACCAATAAGAAAAGTGAGAGATGATATAAACAGATGGAGAGATATTCCATGTTCCTGGGTAGGAAGCATCAATACTGTGAAAATGACTATACTACCAAATTCAATCTACAGATTTAATGCAATCCCTACCAAATTACCAATGGCATTTTAAACAGAACTAGAACAAAAAATTTCACAATTCATGTGAAAACACAAAAGACCCCGAATAGCCAAAGCAGTCTTGAGAAAGAAGAATGGAGCTGGAGGATCAAGCTTCCTGACTTCAGGTTATACTACAAAGCTACAGTCATCAACACAGTGTGGTACTGGCACATACCAGAAATACAGACCAAAGGAACAAGATAGAAAGCCCAGAAACAAACCCTTGCACCTATGGGTACCTTATTTTTGACAAAGGAGGCAAGAATATACAATGGGCCAAAGCCAGCCTCTTCAATAAATGGTGCTGGGAAAACTGGACAGCTACATGTAAGAGAGTGAAATTAGAACACTTCCTAACACCATACACAAAGATAAACTCAAAATGAATTAAAGACCTAAATGTAAGACCAGAAACTATAAAACTCTTAGAGGAAAACATAGGCAGAACACTTGATGACATAAATCAAAGCAAGATCCTCTATGACCCACCTCCTAGAGTAATGGGAATAAAAACAAAAGCAAACATGTGGGACCTGATTAAACTTAAAAGCTTTTGCACAGCAAAGGAAACTATAAGCAAGGTGAAAAGACAACCCTCAGAATGGGAGAAACTTAATAGCAAATGAAACAATTGACAAAGGATTAATTTCCAAAATATACAAGCAGCTCATTCAACTCAGTACTAGAAAAACAAACAACCCAATCAAAAAATGGGAAAAAGATCTAAACAGACATTTCTCCAAAGAAGACATACAGATGGCTAACAAACACATGAAACGATGCTCAACATGGCTCATTATTAGAGAAATGCACATCAAAACTACAATGAGATATCACCTCACACCAGTCAGAAGGGCCCTCATCAAAAAGTCTACAAACAGTAAGTGCTGCAGAGGGTGTGGACGAAAGGGAACACTCTTGCAGTGTTGGTGGGAATGTAAATTGATACAGCCACTATGGAAGACAGTATGGGGACTCCTTAAAAAACTAAGAATAAAACCACCAAATGACCCAGCAATCCCACTCCTAGGCATATACCCCGAGGAAACCAAAATTGAGACACATGTATCCAATTGTTCACTGCAGCACTATTTACAATAGAACATGGAAGCAACCTAGATGTCCTAGATGTCCATCCACAGATGAATGGATAAAGAAGTTGTAGTACATGTACACAATGGAATATTACTCGGTCATAAAAAGGAACACATTTGAGTCAGTTGTGATGAGGTAGATGAACCTAGAACCTATTATACAGAGTGAAGTGAGTCAGAACGAGAAAGATAAATACCGTATTCTAACACATATATACAGAATCTAGAAAAATGGTACTGAAGAACTTATTTACAGGGCAGCAGTGGAGAAACAGACATAGAAAATAGACTTATGGACTTGGGGAGGGGGAGGAGAGGGTGAGAGATATGCAGAGAGTGACAAGGAAACTTACATTACCGTATGTAAAGTAGATTGCCAACGGGAATCTGCTGTGTGGCTCAGGAAGCTCTGTCACCTCGAGGGGCGGGGTGGGAGGGAGCTGGGAGGGAGGTTCACAAGGGAGGGGATGTATGTACACCTGTGGCTGATTCATGTTGAGGTTTGAGAGAAAACAGCAAAATTCTGTAAAGCAATTATCCGTCAATAAAAAAAAAATTTTTTTTTTAAGTGAGAGAAAGGGTACATAACAGACACTTTTGAAAAAAGATTTTCAGAAGCTATCATATAAGAATTCTACATACGTTCATTTCCCAGATTTAGTCAAATGTCCATACCTGGTTGCAAACAAGTCTGAGAAATACGCCTTTATTCTGGGTAGACAGATCTACAGCTAAAACACTGGGGCAAAGAGAAAGGGCACTGGGCCTCCCCCTGGTGGTCTGGGGCTGAGACTTCGTGCTCCCTATACAGGGTCCTGGGTTCAACCCCTGCTCAGGGAAGTAAACCCCATGTGCCTCAACTAAGGCCCAGCACAGCCACATAACCAAATAAATAGAATTACTTTAAAATAAATAAAGAGAAAGGGAAGAGCAGATGCTCGGGGCCATCAGTCTCTGCCACGGGTAGCTGTCGCTTGAGTTGCTGCCCAGAATCGTGTCCAAGCCTTCGGGCCGCCCGGACTGCAGCCCGCAGGCCCCTCTGTCCACCGGGTCTCCAGGCAAGAGCTCTGGAGGGGGCTGCCTTTTCCTCCTCCCAGCTATTGCTTCCGCCGGCCCTCTTCTTCCAGAAAAGGAGCTCCTCCCTTACCGTTAGAAAACGTCCTCACCTACAGCATTTCTCGCGGCCTTGGCAATTTGGACTAGACGGTGCTTCCTTCGCAGACGTGGAAACGTGCCCCAGGCGGGCAGAGCCCGCTCACCCTGCCCCTTCAGCCCCTGGTAGAAGAGGAAAGCTCTTGGTCCTGGGGTTGCTGAGTGGGGACCAACGAATCCAGGGCTACCAACGCCCCTTGACCTTGGCTGTAAGCCCTGTCTGCAGCAGGCAGAACCGAGGCTGACCCGAGGCAAGCAGCCCCACAGGGCGGGCTGAGTGAGTGACAGTCGCCAAGTCCTGCCCGACTCTCTGCGACCCCAGGGGCTGCAGCCCTCAGGCTCCTCTGTCCACGGGATTCCCCAGGCAAGAATCCTGGAGGGGGCTGCCTTTCCCTGCTCCAGGAGATCCGCCCCACCCAGGGATGGAACCCGCGTCTCCTGTGTCCCCTGCATCGCAGGCAGACTCTTTCCCGTGTGAACCACCCGGGGAGCCCGCAAGGTGGAGGGGTGATCGATCCAGCGGTGCCTGAACCCTGACGCCTCAGGTTGCTCTTTTGCCAGAGCTGGTTCTGGTTGACTCTGTCCCTTGCATTTGAAAGACCTAGAGCTTGTCTCATTGAGTGAAGTAAGTCGGAGAAAGACAGATGCACGATACCGCCTATATGTGGAATCTTAACAAAAAAGTGGTACGAGTGAACCTATTCACAAAACATAGGTAAGAGTCACAGGTGTGGAAACCAAGCTCGTGGCTACCGAGTGGGGAGAGGGTAGGAGGGGTAAATTGGGAGGTTGGGATTTTGTAAATGGCTTCTTCCATTTAGCATAATGTTTTCAGTGTTCACAATCCTTCTCGTTTCTGGAAGCTTGGTAGTAATATCTCTTCTTTATTTCTGATTTTACTAATTTGAGTTTCTTCTCCCTTGGTCAATCTAGATAAAGACTTGTTAACTTTGTTGACCTTTTCAAAGAGCCAACTTTTAATTTTCTTGATTTTCTCTCTTTTTTTTTTGTCTATTTTCCACTTTATTTATGCTCTAGTGTTTACTATTTCCTTCCTTATGCTTGATTTGGGTTTAGAAGGTGAGATACTAACCTGAGATCTTTCTTCTTTTCTACTTAGGCATTTACAGATGTAAATTATCCCGTAAGCAATGTTTAGCTGTATCCTGTAAGTTTTGGTGGGTGAGCCTCCATTTTCATTTATCTCACAGTATTTTCTAATTTCTGTTATTTATGAGTCTGTTATTTAATTTCCACTTATTTGTGGAAACTTCTTTGTGTTTACTCATTTCTAACTTTACTCCACTGTGTTCAGAAAACGGTATGAATTCCACCCCTATAAATTTATTGAGACTGTTTCATGGTTGACCATGTGGTCCGTGCACTTGAGGAGAAAATGCATTTTACTTTTAAGCGGAGTGCTCCGTGGATGGCCATCAGATCTGGAAGGTTCACAGTGCTCTTCAAGCCTTGTCTTCACTTCTGGTCTTCTGCCTGACGGCTTTGAGCGTGACTGAGAGTGGATGCGTGCAGCCCCGGCTGTTACCACCGAACTGCCCGCTTCCCCTTCACTTCTCCGGTGCCTCACGCAGCTCGGGGCTTTGCTGATAGGTACGTGTATACTCATAACCGTTGTACCTTCCGGATGGAGCGAGCCCTTTATCGTTATAAAATGTCTCTATCGCTGGTAACAGAAACTTTTGCTTTGAAATCTCTTTTGCCTAATATTTGTACAGCCACTCAGCTTTTTAAATTGACTCCAGCTTCCTGTTTTGCATGGTATTTTTAAAAAGATTCTTTGATATGGGCCATATTTAAAGTCTTTATTGAATTTATTACAATATTGTTTCTGTTTCCATGTTTTGGTTCTTTGGCCCTGTGGGATCTTGGCTCCCTGACCAGGAATTGAACCGACGCTTCCTGCATTGAAAGGCAAAGTCCTAACCACCAAACTGCCAGGGAAGTCCCTACCTGGTATTTTTATCCATCCTTTTACTTTCAACCTATTTCTAACTTTGAATTTAAACTGTGTCTCCTCTGGGCAGTATGTAGTCAATCTTGTTTTTTATTTTTTAATCCAGTTTGACATCTCTGCCTTTTGATTGGATTGTTTAATTCACTCACATTTGTTACTGATATAGTTAGATGTACATCTGCCATTTTAATTTTTGTTTTCTCATCCTTTTTTTCTTCTTTATTCCTCCTTTAAGGTTTTCTTTTGCATTAAGAGTAACATTTTATTTCCTTTAACTATATTTTCTTAGTGGTTTCTCTAGGGTTTATCATATATATCTTAACTTATCAAAACCTAGGATATTAACTTAATTTCAGTGAGATATAGAAACATTATTCTTAACATATCTATTTCTTATTCCCCTTTTGGGGGCTTTTATTGTTGTACCTATTACATCTACATATATATTACAAAACCAACAATATAGTGTTATATATGTGCCATAATATAATTTCATGTCTATTCAAGAAACTGAGAAATGAAAGAAAGTATATACTTACAGAGTTTGATATAGTCACATTCTTATTTACCACTTCTGGTTCTCTTTATTTGTTCCTGTGGATTCAAATTGTGATCTAGTGTCTTTTTCTTATTTCAGTACAGCTTTATTCCCACCTGCTTTCATTGCACTGTTCTGTTAGATGGTTTACATTTCTGTACGTTTTAGGCCTGACAATTGCTTTTTAAATCAATTAAGAGTAGAAAGGAGGGGAAATATGCATTTGCATTTTCTTTCATAATTACATAATTACTTTTACCAGTGTTCTTTGTTTTTTCACGAAGGGGGTTCATATTACCGCCTGCAGTCACTTGCTTTCAGCCTTAAGAACTCCCTCTATTGTTTCTAGTACGGTGAGTCTGCTAGCAACACCTCGTCTCAGCTTTTATTGAAGACTGTCTTTTTCTGCCTTCATTTGTGAAAGCTTTGCGGGACGTCAGGTTACTCTGCTCTTCAGCACTCCGGCTGTGTCATACCACCGTCTTCTTGCCTCCATTGTTTCTGGGACGTCAGGTATGCGTCTTAGTGGGATTCCTCTCCTGCCGCTTTCAGATTTTCCCCTTTGCCTTTGTTTCCACGTCTTTACTGCGATGCGTCTCTTTGTGTTTTCTGCTTGCGAGTCACTGAGCTCCTGAGATGTAGATTTACTGTCCTCAACCCTGGGGTGTTTCCAGCCGTTATTTCTTTGGAGCTCATTTTCTGCTCCCTTCCCTCCTCTTCTCCTGGTACGCCCACTGTGTGTACATTTATGCACAGCGGTGCATGTTTCTCTGATGCTCTGTCCGTTTCTCTTCATTCGCTTTGTGTTTTGTCCTTTGGGTTGCAAAGTCTCTGTCAGTCTAACATCCACTTCACTGATTCTTTCAAATGTGTTGGTCCCTTTAGTGAATTTTTCATTTCGGTAAACACTTTTCAATTCCAGAGTTTCCATTTGCTTATTTTTTATAATTTCTGCATCTTTATTGATATTGTTTGATGAGATGTTGTCATCATAGCTTCCTCTGTGTCCTCAAGTAGAGTTTCTCAGTTCTCTGACCGTATTTGTAATGGCTGTGTGGGAGACTGGATTGACTTTGGTCTCTAGCCCGCTCACAGTCTCTGCATTCCGATTTTCTTCTGTGGACGAGTCATACTTCCCCGTTTCTTCCTGTGGCTTGTCTTTTGTTTTAAGGGGACATTCTAGGTAATACGTGACAGCAAGTCTGGATGCGGATTTCTTACCTCTCCTGCTGGGGCTTCGTGTGTGCGTGTGAGCGCAATTGTCCGTTTGTCCAGTGGCTTGCTGCACTCTTTTAATGAAATTGGGGTCTCCTTTCCCACCCCCACGCCCACAATGTGAGGCTTGGGCATGAGCAGTCACCCCAGGATGGCAGTGGTTTTAGCAGGGCTCTCTCTGGCCTTCTCTTCCTCTGATCTCTCTGTGCAGTTGTCTGTCTCTTTGTATCACCGTTGGCTGTTAGGCTCCACTATTACATGGGACTGCTCTCTTCTTTCTGACAGTACCTGGGCCAGAAACTGCTCCTCACTTTCATCTAATTAAAAATCATGGATAGTTTGAGGCACGGCTTTGAGGTTTTTCCTCACATCAGGAAGGCTCTTAGAAGCTCTCTTTTTCCAATTCCTTCTAATAAACCAGTTGGCCCACTGGTTAACTTGATCTCTCAGAGCTACCAGCCCCTCTTAATTCCCTACCACCAAGTCTCCATTCCAGGAGAAGGACATGGCACCCCACTCCAGTCCTCTTGCCTGGAAAATCCCATGACCAGAGGAGCCTGGTAAGCTACCATCCACGGGGTCACAGACAGTCGAAGAGTCTGACATGACTGAGACTTTACTTCCTTAGTTCAATCGCTCAGTCGTGTCCGACTCTTTGCGACCCCATGAACCGCAGCACGCCAGGCCAGGCCTCCCTCTCCATCACAAAATCCCCGAGTTTACTCAAACTCATGCCCATCGCGTCAGTGATGCCATCCAGCCATCTCATCCTCTGCCGTCCCCTTCTCCTCCTGCCCCCAATCCCTCCCAGCATCAGGGTCTTTTCCAATGAGTCAACTCTTCGCATCAGGTGGCCAAAGTATTGGAGTTTCAGCTTCAGCATCAGTCCTTCCAATGAACACCCAGGACTGATCTCCTTCAGGATGGACTGGGTGGATCTCCTTGCAGTCCAAGGGACTCTCAAGAGTCTTCTCCAACACCACAGTTCAAAAGCATCAGTTCTTCGGCGCTCAACTTTCTTCATAGTCCAACTCTCACATCCATACATGACCACTGGAAAAACCATAGCCTTGACCAGACAGACCTTTGTTGGCAAAGTAATGTCTCTGCTTTTTAACATGCTATCTAGGTTGGTCATAACTTTCCTTCCAAGGAGTAAGCGTCTTTTAATTTCATGGCTGCAGTCACCATCTGCAGTGATTTTGGAGCCCAAAAAAATAAAGTCTGACACTGTTTCCACTGTCTTCCCATCTATTTCCCATGGGGTGATGGGACCAGATGCCATGATCTTAGTTTTCTGAATGTTGAGCTTTAAGCCAACTTTTTCACTCTCCTCTTTCACTTTCATCAAGAGACTCTTTAGTTCCTCTTCACTTTCTGCCATAAGGGTGGTGTCATCTGCATATCTGAGGTTATTGATATTTCTCCCGGCAATCTTAATTTCAGCTTGTGCTTCTTCCAGCCCAGCATTTCTCATGATGTACTCTGCATACAAGTTAAATAAGCAGGGTGACAATATACAGCCTTAACGTGCTCCTTTTCCTATTTGGAACCAGTCTGTTGTTCCATGTCCAGTTCTAACTGTTGCTTCCTGACCTTCATACAGATTTCTCAAGAGGCAGGTCAGGTGGTCTGGTATTCCCATCTCCTTCAGAATTTCCCACAGTTTATTGTGATCCACACAGTGGAAGGCTTTGGCATAGTCAATAAAGCAGAAATAGATGTTTTTCTGGAACTCTCTTGCTTTTTTGATGATCCAGCGGATGTTGGCAATTTGATCTCTGGTTCCTCTGCCTTTTCTAAAACCAGCTTGAACATCTAAAAGTTCTCGGTTCACGTATTGCTGAATCCTGGCTTGGAGAATTTTGAGCATTACTAGCGTGTGAGATGAGTGCAATTGTGCAGTAGTTTGAGCATTCTTTGGGATTGCCTTTCTTTGGGATTGGAATGAAAACGGACCTTTTCCAGTCCTGTGGTCACTGCTAAGGTTTCCAGATTTGCTGGCATATTGAGTGCAGCACTTTCACAGCATCATCTTTCAGGATTTGAAATAGCTCACATGGAATTCCATCACTTCCACTAGCTTTGTTCGTAGTGATGCTTTCTAAGGCCCACTTGACATCACATTCCAGGATGTCTGGCTCTAGGTGAGTGATCACACCATCATGATTATCTGGGTCGTGAAGATCTTTTTTGTACAGTCCTTCTGTGTATTCTTGCCACATCTTCTTAATATCTTCTGCTTCTATTAGGTCCATACCATTTTCGTCCTTTGTTGAGCCCATTTTTGCATGAAATGTTCCCTTGGTATCTCCCATTTTCTTGAAGAGATCTCTAGTCTTTCCCGTTCTGTTGTTTTCCTCTATTTCTTTGCATTGATCGCTGAGGAAGGCTTTCTTATCTCTCTTTGCTATTCTTTGGAACTCTGCATTCAAATGGGAATATCTTTCCTTTTCTCCTTTGCTTTTAGCTTCTCTTCATTTCATAGCTATTTGTAAGGCCTCCTCAGACAACCATTTTGCCTTTTTGCATTTCTTTTCCATGGGGATGGGCTTGATCCCTGTCTCCTGTACAATGTCACGAACCTCCGTCCATAGTTCATCAGGCTCTCTATCAGATCTAGTCCCTTAAATCTATTTCTCATTTCCACTGTATATTCATAAGGGATTTGATTTAGGTCATACCTGAATGGTCTAGTGGTTATCCTTACTCTCTTCAGTTTAAGTCTGAATTTGGCAATAAGGAGTTCATGATCTGAGCCACAGTCAGCTCCTGGTCTTGTTTTTGCTGACTGTATAGAGCTTCTCCATCTTTGGCTGCAAAGAACATAATCAGTCTGATTTCAGTGTTGACCATCTGGTGATGTCCATGTGTAGAGTCTTCTCTTGTGTTGTTGGAAGAGGGTGTTTGCTATGACCAGTGCGTTCTCTTGGCAGAACTCTATTAGCCTTTGCCCTGCTTCATTCCGTACTCCAAGGCCAAATTTGCCTGTTACTCCAGGTGTTTCTTGACTTCCTACTTTTGCATTCCAGTCCCCTATAATGAAAAGGACATCTTTTTTGGGTGTTAGTTCTAAAAGATCTTGTAGGTCTTCATAGAACTGTTCAACTTCGGCTTCGTCAGCGTTACTGGTTGAGGCATAGGCTTGGATTACCGTGATATTGAATGGTTTGCCTTGGAAACGAACAGAGATCATTCTGTCGTTTTTGAGACTGCATCCAAGTACTGCATTTTGGAGTCTTTTGTTGACCATGATGGCTACTCTATTTCTTCTAAGGGATTCTTGCCCACAGTAGTAGATACAATGGTCATCTGAGTTAAACTCACCCATTCCTGTCCATTTTAGTTCGTTGATTCCTAGAATGTCGACATTCACTCTTGCCATCTCCTGTTTGACCACTTCCAATTTGCCTTGATTCATGAACCTAACCTTCCAGGTCTTCTGCAATATTGCTCTTTACAGCAGGGACCTTGCTTCTCTCACCAGTCACATCCACAACTTGATATTGTTATTGTTTTTACTTCCTTAAGTCTCCATTGTTTTAGAAAATGCCCTTGGGCTTGAATTTCCCCTTGTTCTGTTTCAAATAAAGTTAACTCTTCTATGGGAGCGCCTCAGAGCTCTTTGTTCTTATTTGCTGCGTCTCGCCCCCTGGGCAAAATCTCTGAAGCACTGTTGTAGGTGTGGGATGGGGACTGCTCTGCTGCTCTCAGAGGGACACCTCTGCTTTCAGAGCGGAGACGGGGAAGGGTGGGAGCCCCGGCCTCAGCTTGCCTCTTCTGGCACGGAGTCTTCCTCCGATGAGCTAGCTGGGCTGGCAACAACTGGTGCTGCGTTACAGACGCGGGCTGCGGCTCAGACTAAAGACGCCGCCTTCACTCCGGGCACGCGGGGCGGGGGCGGGCGGGAGCGGCGCTGCGGCTGCACCCCCGGGCGCTGAGACCATGCGGGCCTTTCCTCCTGGTCAAACACTGCATCCCCTGCTCGGGAGGCCGGGACTCGGGCATATACGGCCATGCCAGCTGCAGGTGACACCTGAAAAGAAAACATGTAGGAGAAACAGTTTCACCCACACAACATTAAGGTTCTGTACGCAGGAGATGAGGAGGATGAATATTACTGGGTGAGCGCCTAAACAGTATTGTATTGGGTTGGCCAAAAGTTTATTTGGGTTTTTCCGCAGCATCTTACAGAAAAACTCAAACGAATTTCTCGGCTAACCCAATACATCATAGTGACAAGATTCATAGACAGCCTTGTGGACTTCAGAGCCTGCGCAGTAACAATGCAAGGAGCCATCAGCACGACTGGGCAGAGGTGTTTAACTGGTTCCCTTGCCCCCGAACTAGTTTTGTACTCTCCTTAAGATTCATATCTTTTTTTTCCCTTTATAGACATGCTAAGGCACGCCTCAGCTGGAGCCCCTGCAGGAATAATTGGAAGAAGAAGTGAAGAAGTAGCCAGCTCTTGTGTTAAGTCTTCTGAATCACCAGGCAATCACCTAAAAGGCAACTGAAGGACATCTGTTATAACAAAAAACCCCTCTGTGTTTAATAGAGAAGTAGTCATGAAGCTCCATTGTTTGATTAAGCATGGAAACTAAATGCTGACCTTTTAGGATAATAGTTGGCTCCTCTTGGAATGGAAAACAACTGCAAGAGAATCAAAACCTGATGTGTGAAGTGTCCCCGCAAAGCAAGATAGTCAGAAGATGTTAGAAGTTTTTGCCAGGAAAATAGAACATCTCTAATTTTTCAGTTAAGAAAAAAACTTACCATTGCTAATTAAAACCACAATATTTAGAAAGGCGGCCTCCCCTACCACACGGGAGGAGCTGGTCCTGTATCTGCAAGGTGTGAGGGCCACGTGGGGCCTGGTGACCTCACACAGGGTGACTCCGCAGAAATGACTATGAACAGAGGTGTCTGGAGGGCAGACTGCTAACGCACGCCAGAACACGCCTGTTTACATCAGCGGGAAACGTGGGACACACGGGTCCACGTCTGTTCGCTCAAACAAAACGAGCAGAGCACCCCTGGCTTTACCTCCTCAGACGGGGTGAGAGAGCAGGAGGTGAGTTCCACGGAGGCACGGTCTCCGTCCGCCAGGCGCTGGCCCCAGTGGCTGCTACACTTGGGAAACTGAAGGACGGTCAGCTCTGACTCTGACAAGTAGGAATCTTAGGAGGACAGACATAACAACGATCTATCGGCCAACCAACAAACCACCTACTGTGGTCAACAGCATTTTGAAAACGGACTTTTCAGCACCAAGCTACTAGGATGGACACACTTACCCTCCAAGCCTGAAAGGAGTGAGTTTTATTAAGATTTCACTCTCAGCTCATACGCACTGATCACCACTGATAAGCTACAGGGTCAGTCCTGGCCCTGTTCTCTCGATCTCCAATAGACTTTCTGGCCCCTGGATTTCAATGGTTAAGACAGCTCTCTGGTACAGGATTCCAGGCAAGGTCCAAGTGCTTTAGCAGCCTGCAGTCAAAAATCTTCACCAGGAAATTTTAGAGCAGATCTGTAGTTAGAGAACTTGGCAAGGCTTCCCGTAGTCCCCTCATGGCCTGCTTCAAAATACAGACAGTCCCCAACTTTCAGTGGTTCAACCTTTTTTTTCAACTGTATGATGGTGCTTCCGTTTGTGTAGTTACTTTACCTCTTCTCACAGAACCGAGCCACCCTGAGAGCAGGGGCCTCATTTTATCCACGGGATCTCGTGCCCCGCAGGCATCCCATGATACCTGCTGACTTGATGAGACCTCGGTGACTATAGGGTCTGTAAAAATTCAAAAATGAATCATAGCAGCTGATGAGCATCACTGGGAGCTGGTCGTGGGAAAAGGATGAGTCAGTCCAAAGAGACCGAAGAGTTTACAGTCGACTGAAAACGTTCATGTTCGCACCTCTAACTACATAATGTCTAATGCACACGCTCTGAGCAGATGCAGAGAGTCTGAAGTTGAAACCTAAGTTCTTTTTAGAAAGTTCAGATAAAACTAATCAAGGCTGTTTATTTCAAGAATGGAAATAAGGACTTTATAACCGAGATTGCTCACACAATGTGTAAACCTGCGTTTACTGTGTGGTGAGTGTGTTAGTCCCTCAATCTGTGATCCCATGGACTGTAGCCCGCCTCTGCCAGGCTCCTCTGGCCGAGGGATTTCCCAGCAAGGATACTGGTGTGGGTAGCCACTCCCTTCTCCAGGGGATCTTCCCAACCCAGGGACTCAACCTGGGTCTCCAGCACTTCAGGCAGATTCCTTACCAGCTGAGCCACTGGGGAAGTAGTGACAGAATAATCACAGGAGTGTGACAGGAGACAGTCTTATCCAGCCGTCTCCTTTTTCAGGAAAGCGGCCCCACTGCGGCTGGGTGATACACTTGAGGCTCCAACACGAGATGCTCTAGTTGGGATTGAGAACCCAGGTTTCCAGTTCTCTAGAACCAGGATGTCTCCACGATATTACGCACTCTCTGGATGATGAAACCGCCTTCTGCTTTCACGGCCAGTTCAGCACAGCCTGAGCCCCCGTGCAGCGCCGACAGCGACTTGCCGCGACAGCAGACGGTGAAGAGCGAACAAGCATTATGCGCAGGACAGTGACGTGACCTCCGCCCTCTGACTCACCGTCTGCCGGGAGGGACCTCACACGGCCAGGGAGCATGTCTTAGAGGTAAGAGTTTATCTTGAGAAATCCATGTTTTTTCAACCTTTTCAACCCATCCCATCTGCTGAGCCCTTTCTTCTCTCTCCACTATATTCATAGTAACTAACGTGTGCCTGTTACAGAGAATATCTGTACAGTCAACTAGGTGAAAAAACAAAGCCCTCTAGAGCCTATTTCTCAATGTTTGAAAGTAAGAAAATGAAATAATATATTTTATGCATTCTCCTTTGTACTGAACCCTGCATATCAGTCTATATGCAGGTGTGCAAGCTTGTAACGATCACGCCAATCAAAATAAGGAAGTCACCTAAGTGAATGCCCATCAGTTACTCTCATCAATGTTCCAAAGAGATGCTGTCATAGAGAAGCGCTGACGGGTACAGTAGTAGCCCATGAACTGCAAGCACTGTATGAGGCCTACATCCAAGAGAAAGGTGGGGGTGAGGATTAGTTCTGAGTGCTGTGATCTCTGAGGATAAGGACTGTCCGTCTTATCGACAATATTACCACAAGCCAAGAACATGGGAAGGGAGTGGGTATTCAAAAATCCTGTCTGCCACACACACACTACCCAGGGTAAAACAGGTCACTCGTGGGCAGCTGCTCTGTAACCCGGGAGCTCAGCGCGTGTTCCGTGACAACCGAGACGAGGGGAGGGGACAGGAAGGGAGGCTGAGGAGGGAGGGAGATGTATACATAATTTAAAAACTGCTGTCTAAAGAGTGAAATGAAGGAAGGAAGGACGGAAGGGAGAGAAGAAGGTAGGCTGATTCACTTTAAAACACGACACGGATGACTGTTTGAAACGTATCTGCAAAGGAATGACATTTATACCGATTTTGTGTCATCCACGTTAAAAAACAAAGATATATCAGGCCCTAGGAATCATGGAGTAAAGAAGAGGGCAACAGAGGATGAGATGGTTGGATGGTATCACCGACTCAATGGACAGGAACTTGGGCAAACTCCAGGAGATGGTGAGGGACAGGGAGGCCTGGCATGCTGCAGTCCATGGGGGTCGCAGAGTTGGACGCGTCTTGGCGGCTGAGCAGCAACAGTCTGGGAAGGAGCAGGGCAGGGACAACATGGGGTCGGGGATTAAGTACCATACAAGCTATTACGTACAAAAGCAGTTATAAAGGTATACGGTACAATACAGGGAATGCAGCCAACACCCTTATAAATGGAGTGTGACCTTTAAACACTGAGTCACTATATCATACACTTGTAACATGTCATGTTGCACATCAACTACACTTCAGTGAAAAAGAAGTTAAAAATATCATTAGCCATCCAAAAAAAAAAAATATGGCACTAAAAGCAGAAAACGTGTTTGCAAGAAACCTTAAGAAGAAAGGATTTTTATCTTGTCAAAGAAGAAACCACAATTTTTCTGAAAAGAATCAAAGAAAGCAACTCTGGAGAACTCTCCTTAGCCTTTCATTTATTGTCTCCTTCTGGCCCTGTACCCCACACAGCAAACATCTGGGTCCCCTTAAGCTTTCGGCTCCCCTGCTGAGCCAGAGTCCTGCTGGCTTCCAGCTTTATGGTATGCTTGTTCTTTCGCAAAGAGGAGGCCAGAGGAACCATAACTTAAACAGCCAGGCACCAGGACTTCCCTGGCAGTCGGTCCCACAGCTCGCAGCTCAGACTCCGTGTCCCCCAGGGGACATGGGTTCAATCCCCTGGCTGGGGAAGTTTGCATGCTATGTCATCAAAGATAAATGAAAAAAATCTTTAATAAAATAAAAAGGAAAGCACTGAAGAAGAGGGATAAACAAGTCAAAAGTATGAGGTCAAAGATCTACAGCAGAGACCTTTCAAGTAGGGTGCCTCTACTGCAAGGCGCATGCGAGCCCTAAGAAGACCTTTAAAACCTCTGCTTCTGTGGATCTGCGTGCAGATGGCACCGAGACTCTCGCCTCAATCCTAGTCAGACACGTGAGGTGCGTGCCAGCAGCAAGGAGCCGGGGACGGCGGGCATTCCCGTCCTCGCCGATTCCTGTGTTTCGACATGCTGCAGTTGGTGTCCAGCTGAATGGACTGATGGGCTGTATCACCTGGCTTCACTAAACCACACACCACAGAGTAGACAACCGCCTTTCAAAGATTCCCACCAGACGGACTGAAGACAATACAAGCAACGTAAGCACCAACAACTGAGACAGAGCCGAGCCCACGCGTGTTCCACAGCAGGAGCTCTTCCAAAGCCACGTTACCGGGTGAAAACGCGGTGACGGACCGTGTGGGTCAGGGCTGTCCAGCACAGCTGACTGTGATGATGCAGACGCTCTAGACGGGCGTGCCCACCGTGGTCTCTAATACACACTTGCCGAACACCTGAAACGCAGCCAGTGCAACTGAGACACTGCATTTTAACTTTTCACACCTAATTTAAACTTAAACACTCACATGTGCCTAGTGGCTACTACATGGACAGTGCAAGTCTAAGAGATAACACACGTAGGCTAGATCCAAATGCTTTCCCTTACAAACTGTGACCTCTGGATTACTGTTTCTATGCCTCTATTTCTTCATTATAATCATAACACCTACCCCATATGGTTAAAATTAAACTAATGCACAAAAAGTACTTAGACTACTGCATAATACATAGAAAGTTTCTTTATTATCTCCTAAGCAGATTAGAGAAGAAAAAAATTATTAATTTGAAAAACGGAGAAACAAACACATGTCGCTAACGAATCTTGAACGAAGTTTATATTGGGCTTTGAGATACTAAGTAGTTCATACAAGGCTACCCCAAGTTGTGGGACATCTGCAAAAATTTTATTTAATCTTTATCTTATGCATTCTTGTATACATCTTATAATGAACATTGTAGATATCAATACTACTATACAAACTATATAATTTCTTTGTGAATGATATAAACACACTATTAAAAAGACAAAGACTGCCAGCATGAATTAAAACAAAAAATCACCAACCAGACTGAACTATGCTAGGTATTACTATATAAAAAAATGTGCATATATTAGATATATGCACACGATTTCTTTTCAAACTAGTGCAGTGTAAGTATATAAGCCATATCTTCTAAAAAATAAAATAAAATAATGGAGTGAATAACAAAAATGTTTAGGGAGCTCTGGGCTAAACCAGAAGAAATATATTCATTTTAGCAAAAAAAACATGTGAATGTATAGGCATTTAATTATTGTGCTTAAGTCACATAGATAATTATTAAGTTAAATAACAAAAATATAAGAATAAAATAATGCCATTTGCAGCAATATGGATGGCTCTAGAGATTATCATACTAAGTGAAGTAAGCTAGACAGAGAAAGACAAAGATTATATGATATCATTTATATGTGAAACCTAAAGGGAAGAAAAAGACACGAATGAACTTACTTCCAAAACAGGAATTGACTCACAGACACAGAAAACAAACTTATGGTTCCCAAAAGGGAAAGGGGAGCCTGGGGGAGGCTAGGATTAACACTCACACACTACTCTGTATAAAATAGATAACCAACGCGGACCTGCTGGACAGCACAGGGAACTAGACTCAGGGTTACGCAGCCACCTGTAAGGGAACAGAAGCTGAGACCACGGCGAGGACAGGAGGAGAAGGGGGTACAGAGGACGAGCTGGTCGGAGGGCATCACTGACGCAATGAGGAGTCTGAGCAAACTCCAGGAAACAGTGAGGGACAGGGAAGCCTGGCGTGCTTGGGGTCACAAAGAGTCAGACAGGAAGGACATAGCGACTGAACATCAATAACAAACATGTGTTTCTGAATTGCTGGGCTGTGTACCTGGAATTTACACATATTGTTCAGTTCAGTTCAGTCGCTCAGTCGTGTCCGACTCTTTGCGACCCCATGAACCGCAGCACGCCAGGCCTCCCTGTCCATCACCAACTCCCGGAGTTTACTCAAACCCATGTCCATCGAGTCAGTGATGCCATCCAGCCATCTCATCCTCTGTCGCCCCCTTCTCCTCCTGCCCCCAATCCCTCCCAGCATCAGGGTCTTTTCCAATGAGTCAACTCTTCACATGAGGTCACCAAAGTACTGCAGTTTCAGCTTCAGCATCAGTCCTTCCAATGAACACTCAGGACTGATCTCCTTTAGGATGGACTGGGTGGATCCCCTTGTATTCCAAGGGTCTCTCAAGAGTCTTCTCCAACATCACAGTTCAAAAGCATCAATTCTTCGGCACTCAGCTTTCTTCACAGTCCAACTCTCACATCCATACATGACCACTGGAAAAACCACAGCCTTGACTAGACAGACCTTTGCTGACAAAGTAATGTCTTTGCTTTTTAATATGCTGTCTAGGTTGCTCATAACTTTCCTTCCAAGGAGTAAGCGTCTTTTAATTTCATGGCTGCAGTCACCATCTGCAGTGATTTTGGAGCCCAAAAAAATAAAGTCTGACACTGTTTCCACTGTCTTCTCATCTGTTTCCCATGGGGTGATGGGATCAGATGCCGTGATCTTAGTTTTCTGAATGTTGAGCTTTAAGCCAATTTTTTCGCTCTCCTCTTTCACTTTCATCAAGAGGCTTTTTAGTTGCTCTTCACTTTCTGCCATAAGGGTGGTGTCATCTGCATGCTGTAAATCAAGTGTTTAATAAAAAAAAAAAAAACTTTCTTAGTAAAAAATAAAGATGACTGTTTGCCAAGAAACTTCAAAAGTCACAGTACTCCAGTGTGATAAAGAGAGGAGGATCTAAATAATTAGATTTTGCTTTGTTAGACAGTAATGATGTTTTTAATTAAATAAAATCTGATTATTAACTGACAAACTTTCTAGAATAGCTGGTTGTGAAAAGCCTAGTTTGGTGACAAAATAGTTCACACAGTATAAATACCAGGGTAACACTGAAAATACCTATGGAATAAATTTTCTAAAATTCACAGGAAAAATATCCACAGTCCAGTAAGTTTGGGAAAGGACTGTGTTAAACACATTTCTTTACTATGAGACTTCTTGGATCTTGTGATAAGCTACTGAGGGCCATAGTGAGACTCAGAGGAAATACGCAGTTTCTCAGCTGTACCCAATCATAAAATCTCCATTTTCTTATATCATCCAATTGGAAACTTTAAAATTTGCTTTTTGGATGTCCCTGGTGGCCAAGACTCTACGATGCCAACGCAAGGGGCCTGGTTCTACCCTTGACCAGGGAACTCGATTCCAGATGCCACAACAAAGACTGCAGACCCCACGTGCTGCGAGCAAGACCAGCATGGCCACACAAATACATAAATAAACTTAAAACATCCATCCTTTACTCAGTTACCCCATTGTCAGCATCCTACATTACCATCGTACATTGTCACAACTAAGAAATCACAGTTACATTAACAAAACTCCAGGATGCATTTAGATTTCACTAGCTTTTTCACTAATGTCTTCTGTTGCAGGATCCAATCCAGGAAATTCCATTGCATCATCATCGTATTTCCTTGGTCTCCTCTGTTCTGTGATAGTCTGACAGTCAGTTCAGTTGCTCAGTCGTGTCCGACTCTCTGTGACCCCATGAACCACAGCACGCCAGGCCTCCCTGTCCATCACCAACTCCCATAGTTTACCCAAACTCATGTCCATTGAGTCAGTGATGCCATCCAACCATTTCATACTTTGTCATCTCCTTCTCCTCCCGCCTTCAATCTTTCTCAGCATCGGGGTCTTTTCAAATGAGTCAGCTCTTCCCATCAGGTGGCCAAAGTATTGGAGTTTCAGCTTCAACATCAGTCCTTCCAGTGAACACCCAGGACTGATCTCCTTGCAGTCCAAGGGACTCTCAAGAGTCTTCTCCAACACCACAGTTCAAAACTATCAATTCTTTGGTGCTCAGCTTTTTTTATAGTCACTCTCACATCCATACATGACCACTGGAAAAACCATAGCCTTAACTAGACGAAACTTTGTTGGCAAAGTAATGTCTGCTTTTTAATATGCCGTCTAGGTTGGTCATAACTTTTCTTCCAAGGAGTAAGTGTCTTTTAATTTCATGGCTGCAATCACCATCTGCAGTGATTTTGGAGCCCAAAAATAAAGTCAGCCACTGTTTCCACTGTTTCTCCATCTATTTGCCATGAAGTGATGGGATCAGATGCCATGATCTTCATTTTCTGAATGCTGAGCTTTAAGCCAACTTTGTCACTCTCCTCTTTCACTTTCATCAAGAGACTCTTTAGTTCTTTTTCACTTTCTGCCATAAGGATGGTGTCATCTGCATATCTGAGGTTATTGATATTTCTCCTAGCAATCTTGATTCCAGCTTGTGCTTCCTCCAGCCCGGCGTTTCTCATGATGTACTCTGCATAGAAGTTAAATAAGCAGGGTGACAATATACAGCCTTGACATACTCCTTTTCCTATTTGGAACCAGTCTGTTGTTCCATGTCCAGTTCTAACTGTTGCTTCCTGACCTGCATACAGGTTTCTCAAGAGGCAGGTCAGGTGGTCTGGTATTCCTGTTTCAGAATTTTCCACAGTTTATTGTGATCCACACAGTCAAAGGCTTTGGCATAGTCAATAAAGCAGAATCAGATGTTTTCCTGGAACTGTCTTGCTTTTTTGATAATCCAGCGATGATCCAGATGTGATAGTCTATCATATAATTATTTTTCATAAGTTTAATCATTTTGAGGAGTAATAAGCATGTCCCTCAGTTTGGGTTTGTCTGATTATTTTCTTTCCCTCATACTTATACTGGGTAGACTGGGATTGCGGACTTTAGATCACAGAGAAGTGTATCTCATCACAGAACATGATGTGGACATGACTTATCACTGGGGTTTACCACGGTCACTTGGTGAAGGCAGTGTCTGTCACCCTTCCTCGCTGTAAAGCGAATACTGTTCTGTTTCCATAATCTGTTCTTTAGAAATGAGTCAGTAAGGCCAGCTCACAGTCAAGGGCCGGGGTGCTAGAGGTCGAGAACTCTGAAAGCCAGTTCTGCTTGGACTGGAGCATATTTGACATGAGAAGTTTCAATTATTTACAGTAAACCAGAAACAGTAGAGTTAGAAGAGGATGGGAAAACAAAGTCGCTTTCTGCTATTTACCAGACAAGGATTTCACTGTAAGAATGATACTTTGATCAAAATGGCTTTTTAGGGAGTTTATAAGACTTGGGTAGTAAAACAGCTTCTCTACTCTCTCGAGAATCATTCAAAAGCAGTAAGGAGAACGTGAAATGAACTGTAAACTTCAACTTCTAGGAAATTAGAAGAAATTAGGAACACAAATCCACAACACATGAAGAACTACCAGATTCAGAGAGAGTGAAGCGTGGAGCAGATGTTGACAAAGATGCCCACCCCTGCAGCTCTCAGGCAAACTTGGCAAGAAAAAGAAGTCAGACAAAAGAAGACGTCAGAAAACTTAAGGCATAGAGTTAGAAAAGAGGTAATACCATTAGCCATCCTTCACAGATAGGATTATTTCACGTAAAACCCAAGTAATGCATTTAAAACATGACCCGTTGGTGTATGGCAGAAACCAAAACAATATTGTAATTATCCTTCAAATAAAAAGAAATAAGAAAAAAAATGCTGACTATTTAGTAATGTGGCTGTGATGGTTAATTTTACATGTCAACTCGATGAGAGATGCCAAGAGATGCATGAATAGCTGGTTAAACATTATTTGTGGCTGTGTCTGGGGGGTGTCATAGGAAGATTAGTATTTGAATTGCTGGACTAAGTGAAGCAGAAGGCCCTTCAGTGTCAGTGGGCATCATCTAATCTGGTGAAGGCCCGAAGAGAACAAAATGGGGGAGGAAGGTTAAACGTCCGCTCTACCTGCGTGGACGGGGTCTGGCACTGACCGTCTGCCCCTGCGTGGACGGGGTCTGGCACTGACCGTCTGCCCCTGCGTGGACGGGGTCTGGCACTGACCGTCTGCCCCTGCGTGGACGGGGTCTGGCACTGACCGTCTCGTCTGCCCCTGCATGTACGGGGTCTGGCACTGACCGTCTGCCCCTGCGTGTACGGGGTCTGGCACTGACCGTCTGCCCCTGCGTGAACGGGGTCTGACACTGACCGTCTGTCCCTGCGTGAACGGGGTCTGGCAGTGACCGTCTGCCCCTGCGTGAACGGGGTCTGGCAGTGACCGTCTGCCCCTGCGTGTACGGGGTCTGGCAGTGACCGTCTGCCCCTGCGTGTACGGGGTCTGGCAGTGACCGTCTGCCCCTGCGTGTACGGGGTCTGGCACTGACCGTCTGCCCCTGCGTGTACGGGGTCTGGCACTGACCGTCTGCCCCTGCGTGTACGGGGTCTGGCAGTGACCGTCTGCCCCCTGTGTGTACATCTGGCACTGACCGTCTGCCCCTGCAGTCTTGGTTCTCGGGCCTCCACACTGGACTGCACTCTACACCGTGGACCCTCTGGCGTTCAGGTCTTTGAACGACACCGCTAGCTTTCCTGGGTCTCTGGCTAGAAGATAACAGGTCACACAACTTCTTAGCCTCCGTGATCATCTGAGTAAATACTTTTTAAACAAATATATGTTGTTTCTCTGGAATTGATTAATACAGTAACAAGGTGCAAAATTAGCATAAAAGACTAGATAATCTTATAACAAAAAAAAAACCACTTACAGAATACCAAATGAAAAAAAGTACTTTATAATAAAGCTAAAAAGAAATAGTATATTAATATTAATAGACAGTTACACTGATATCCTTAATAAGAATAATCAACACTAAGATAGCAATTCTGAGTTAACTCCTGATTTAAAACACAGCCAATATCAACCTACAAATGCAATTTCAGGGAAAGGCCAGAAAGATTCAAATATTAACACAGAAACATAAATCCACAACAATGGCAAAGTCTCAGGAAATGGAAAATCAATCAGTGGAAGCCAGGGGTTGGGAGGTGGGAGAGTTGACTACAAAAGAGTGACGTGAGGTAGTTTTGGAGTCATGGGCCATGGTGGATGGATATACAATTTCAAACATTTGTCAAAATCCATAGAAATGTATACTACAAGTAATGAGTTCTACTGTATATAAATAAGTTAACCAGAAAAAAACATGTATAACCCACAAGAATAGCCAAGAAATTCTGTAAGAGAAAAGTAATGAGACAGTACATCAAAACATATCATAGTGTTAGAATAATCTGAACAGTGCGGTAGAGGCAGAAAGTGAACAAACCCATGAAACCAGCTACAAAGCCCAAAAGCGAACCCAAGTATATAAGGGCATTTAGCATACAACACCTGCAAGTTAGAGAGTAAATCTGGGGTTTTAAACACATGGTGTTGGGTATAGCATATTGGAAGGAAATAAAAAGTGGGTCCTTACCTCCTACCTTCTATCAAAATAAATTCCAGATGGACTCTACTTGGATAAAGGATATAAATCTGAAATTTAAGACTTAATTTAAAACCAACAGAAAAAACTGGGAGAATTATTTTATAATTATGGAATAAGAAAGACCTTTGTTGGTACAACACAAAATGCAGTAGTCATAAGTGACTACTGAAGACTTACAGGGACTTCCCTGGTGGCGCAGGGCTGAACCCCAGGGCCCCGATGCAGGGGCTGGGTTCAACCCCCGGCCAGGGAACAAGGTCCTACTTGCCCCAATCAAGATCAAAGATCAAAGATCCTGCATGTGGCAACTAAGAACTGCCGTAGCCAAATAAACAAATTAAAAAAAAAACAAAACCCTACATAAAAACTAAACAGAAATTTTTGCAAGTATCAACAATTTCAAAAATGCATACACTATACACTTGTATAAACTAGCTCTATACATGTAATACTGGCAATAGTAACTGCCTCTTGGGGGGAGAAGACTAAAGAAACTTACACTAAAACTTTCATTATTTATGTCTAGTTAACTACAAAAATGAATTTTTTCATTGTTTATATCCACCAGGTTAAAGAACTGAAAGCTCACCATAAAAAATGTTCCCCATGAGAAACATCCAATATAGATAACCAATTTAGAAATATACATGACAAACAGTTCTTAGCACAATGCTTGATATATAAGAGGTCCTTAAATTACATAGGTAGCTATTATTTACCAGTGACTTCATACCTCACATAATTACTTTGAAATGTATCCTCCAATCATCTGAAAATACATTTCTTCTGCTGAGAGAACTTTGTCCCCTCTGCCTACTGAAACCATTCTTCCTAAAAGGAATCTCAATCCTACCATCTCAAATCCTACCTATCCAAAAGCTCCCCTCAAAGTTGTGAACAGGTGTATTATACACACAGAAAGAAAAAGGCAACAAAAGATACAAGAAAATACAATGGGCAAAATGATCAATTTAAAAAATTATTTATTAAACAAGTATATTTAAAAGTCCAACATTACCAAATCCCTTTGAAACATCTATTCTGGGAAGACGTATTCTGTCAAACCTTCTAAATGATAAGGGAAATGATAAAAATAGAACAGGTATGAGTAACATTTTTAGGCAAACGATAAAGCACATGGTAAATTTAGAAATAAAAACAAAAACACACAAACATACAAACAATTGAAGTATGAAACCAAACTGTTTCGTATGCTTTTAAATACTTCTGGTATACTCACGCTGAGGGTCAAAATGTCTACATTTACGCTTATGAACAGCATATAAACACCTTTTTAAGGTACCATCCTTAGAGAAATAATTTTAGAATATGTATTGGGTGTATTAATTGTCCACATTTGGTAAACATGTTCTACATATGAATGTATTCACTTATACTTAATGAAAAAAAGGAAGTTATAATTTAAACATCTTGATTTGAGAACTGTGGATTTGGTAGTTTTGTTAAATTCCAACATCATAATGACCAAATGTGCTATCAAAAAAGCCTTTTCTTTTTTTAAAGCTGCCTCTGAAAATTCCAGCATTAGTTTCTCTGGTTAACAGATACACACAAAAGCATGCAATAGAGAAGAGTCCTATAGAAAAGCCTCTATCCTTCAGTAGTTCCAAACAGTGTTATTCAATATTTCACTGGAAATAGTGGTTTTACCACAGGTTTGGCAGTAGCTTCTGTTTAAAACGTAACTTTATACCATAGTGTCACAGGCTTTAAAACATAATTGGCTTTGGCAGTACACACGGAGACCACGATATGAACGGTGACCGCCCTGCAGAGGAGGGCCTGATGAAGGGTCTGCTCTGTGTGTGCATTTCCAGGAAGAAACCGGATGAGATGGTTTACTCAGGACGATAAAACACATTTTCCTAATTAGGTTTCAGTTGTATAAATAACATAAATCAAATGTCTAGAACTTGAGTCTCTACAAGAGGTGACTTTTTCTTTCTATCATCTTCCCAGCTGACGAAGTGCTGGTTCTGTACACTGTTCTGGACACGGAGGGAAGGTCCCCCGGCCCCGCTCCGTCTGAGAGGGAGGCAGAGCGCGCGCGGACCTCCCGGTGGCGGGGCTGGGGAGGCGAGGGTCCCCGCCGCCCGGCTCAGTCTGTGTACTGTTCCGGACGCAGAGGGAAGGTCTCCCCCGCCCGGCGCCGTCTGTATACCGGTCTGGACACGGGGGGAAGGTCGCCCGGCCCCGGCTCAGTCTGAGAGGGAGGGAGCGCGCGGACCTCCCGCGGGCGGGGCTGGGAAGGCGAGGCGCGCGCCCGCCCGGCTCAGTCGGAGAGCGAGGGGGAGCGCGCGGAGCGGCCGCCGGCGGGGCTGGGGAAGGCGAGGGGCTCGCGCCCCCTCTCCCGGCCGTCCCGCTTGTGCTTGTGCTTGTGCTTGTGCTTGTGCTTCTTCTTCTTCTTCTTGTGCTCGTGGTGGTGGTGGTGGTGGTGGTCGCTGTGCTTGGAGGCCGCGGGCTCCTTGCTGAACGCCGACAGCGGGGCTGCCGCGGCCGCGTGCAGACTCATCTCCAGAGGGGGCTGCTCCTTACCTTCAAGAGGAGAGACACGCAAATGAAGTCCTGTTGCTAACAAGGAGGGGAAGTCAAAGTCACAGGGAGCTGGCGGCAGGACAGAAAAGACAAGCGGCTCCTCAGTGTCTGTTGCGTCCACGGGAGAAACCAGCAATGGGAGAAGTATCCGACTGAGACATCCAATTACTGTGACCAAGAAGTCAACATTTCAATTCCCTGCAGTCTATACAGATTATGACATAGACCAGTGTGCTATCAAACCATCTTCTGAAAAATAACATTTGATAGCTTAAAGTGCTACGAAGCAACAACGACTAGGTCTGTGTTACAGATTAGGGCCGACACTGGTCCGTGAACACAGCGCCTTGGCTGCAGTCCTCCTGCTCTGCGCTGCCGGGCAGGAAGGACAGGACAGGCACACGTGGTCCCCCTGCACCCTGCAAGCACTCTGCTTACAAATGGCCACAAGGGCGGCTCTGAGGCAACCCTGCCTTGACAAGTCTAGTGGGGCCATCTTCCCACCAGCATTCGCTCACTTTGCGTCACTGTCACATTTTGGTAATTTTTACAATATTTCAAAATATTTCCATCAGTGAAAAGACTGACTTGTTGAGGGCTCAGATGGTGGTTAGCATTTTTTGACTGAGGTATGTACACTTGGAAAGATACAACCCCACTGCACACTGTACAGACAACAGTATAATATAAACGTAACTTTCAGACGAAATGATAAAACATTCAGCATGTATTTTCTCTCACTTAAAAATGGAGCAAATGTCTTTGAAGGTTCTATTTCCAACATTCTCTCGATCCAGGGATCTATTATAGCAAGTTGTGTACAGAATTTCCTGCTTCCTCCAGACCCTACAATCCTTGGGCCACACCCAGAGAACTCCCCCTCTGTGTTACTCTAGGTTAATGGCGCCACTTTACATGCAGACAACTAAGAAAAAGGGCTTCCCTGGCAGCTCAGCGGTAAAGAATCTGCCCACAATGCAGGAAATGCGGGGGGTTTGATCCCTGGGTCATGGACATCCCTTGGAGGAGGAAATGGCAACCACTCCAGGGACAGAGGAGCCTGGCGGGCTCCAGCCCATGGGGTCACAAGAGTAGGACACCGACAGCAACTAAACCACCACCATCAGGAAAAAAACGCCTAAGAATCATCTCAGAGCCCCTCCCTTGAAGACCTAGTTGGTTCCCAAGTCTCGTTTATTTTTACTTGCCAGAATCTCTTAAATCTGCCCGTCTACCCAGTCTGTACTAATTCAGACCACCTCATCTCACTTGGATCAGAGCACTAACCTCCCATTAACTGGTTTCTTTGCCTGAAGTGTCTTACCGGTGAATCCACACGTTACACAGCTGCACGGCAGTGGTTCTAACCCAGGGGCACCTTTTCTCCCCAGGGGTGATTTGACAACGTCTAGAGACACTTGGGTTGTCACAATTAGAGTGCGACAGCCCCCAACTGCAAATAATTCTCAGGGCCCAAAATGTCAATAGAGCTGAGGTTCAGAGGCCCTGCTGCAGAGCTATGTTCCTAAAAACCCTGACCATGATTACTTGTTTAAAAACTCAGGTAGTCCTACTGGCAGAACAAAATCCTTAAGACTTCAGTGCAGCAATTTCTGTGTGTATGTGTATATATATCTATTTTAATATGTATATACGTATGTATACACACACACATATATGTATTTATCCAAACTAGACCAAGTTTTTCACTAAAATGGACTCTAATGCAGTAGCTACTTTTCTTTTTTAAAGCATAAATTCTCAGAGCTAATTTTGATCCGATCCAGCCCCAAGCCATGTTTTTGTTTTTTTTTTTACCAAAAGAATTTTTGGTAAAGAGAATTTTTTTAAAGATCAACTTTTAGCACTAATTTTACTGACAGTTTGTAATCTGAATCTTGAATTTATCTTATCTTTCACCATTGCTTTCTCTATGCTCTAGACTAGCCCTTTCACAACTGTGTATTTATTTGTAAATGCTACTCCTAGGCTTGGAATGGCCTTCCCTTATTTCTGGTCTGACGTGCATGTTCATTTAAAAAGTATCAGGAACTACATGGGAACTGGGAAAGTCGTGGTCAAGTGGACCGATCTCAGCTCTCCTGCAGCTTACAGACTAGCACGGAGAAACAAGTACGCACGCCCGGGTCACGCCAGTAAACAGACGCAACGCAGAGTGACGCAGGAGCACAGCTGCAGACTTCAGTTAGCAAGGCAGCCAGTGTGAGTCAGAGACGACTTCTGCAAGGAAGCTACACCTAAACTGTAATCTGGAGGAGGAGAAAGGAGAGGAAAAAGCATTTAGGTTCTTCAACAATTTAAAACAGCTCAAATGTCATTTTGGGAGAAAGCTTTCACCAAACTTCCCCAGAAGAATTAGCTTCTACAACATAATACAGATGAGGAAATTAAGACCAAGAGAGAGTAAGCGACTTGCCCAAGGTGGTGCTGGGAAATCTGAGCCACAAAACCGAACAGCTGGACTCCAGAGTCCGTGCTGCGGACACTGCGCTCAGGTGCGCACGGCGGGCTCTGTCTCTGGGTCCCGCCCGCGAGACTCACAGCTCCCGAAGGACAGGGCGTCACCTCTGCCTCCAGAGTACCGCACAGAACCCAGCATCCTCCACTTCCCCACAACTTGCTCAATGAACGAGTCAGTGTCACAGACTCAGTAACTGCTGTGTTTCTTTTCAAACAGGATGTCAGGTGAGCTCAGCTGAACTAAATGCAATTTAAAGGTCACTGATTTTGAAGGGAGAGGAATAAACTAAAACTATTAGTTTATAAATAGAAACAAACTATCACAGGGCGTTCATTAAACTGGTAATGACGACGGTACTTGCTTCGTGTCGGGTACTACTCCAGCATTTCAGGACAAGTGAATGTGTTCACATTCCTGTCCTCACAGACTGTCCACACTGTACTACCACAAAAGTACATTTTTATATTCATGATTTTTTGAATGCTAACAGTAACACAAAAAAAAAGAAAAGAGATTATACACAGGAGCTAGTTTGGGGACTTGGTATCTTTTGCAATAACTGGTGCCCAGAAAAAGAAAAAATGTGAGAGATATCTGATTTACAGTTAAATATGCTAGTATATAATTTAATTTTCATTTCAAATGAACTACATAACTATAGTCTCAATTCTATAAATATGGGAATACAGGTCCTTACCTAACAGAATGCACATAGCCATGTAGCAGGGGAAGTAATAACACCTCACAGATTCCTTTAATCCCTATCCATTATTTAGTCAAGCAACATCAACAGACTGCGAAGCTTCCCAACTGGCAGTCTGCACTGCTTGGAGTCGGAGGTCCTTTTCTTCACCGAGAGACGTTTTATCACCCAATCCTAACACCTGCCAAGCTACTTGGATTGCAGAAAAGCCAATGATTATACCGGAAACTGTACTTCCCAGTAGAGGCAACTGCCAAGCGTACAACTGAGTGTCTTCTTTCCCAGGGGATACTATTAACCATTTCAAAAGTAAAATCAATCTCTTGTTTGGAGGTCTTACAACCTGCATTCAAGATATACTGACTATAAATCTTGCATTTCTTGCACATCAAAACTACCAGATATCATCTCATACCAGTCAAAATGGCCATCATAAAAATGTCCACAAACAGTAAAGGCTGGACCGGATGGGCACAGTGCGTGAAGCTTCCTATCTTGCTGACGGGAACGTACACTGGTACAGTCACTACGAAGAGTAGGAAGGTTCTTTAAAAATCTAAAAACATAGCACTCCCCCTCCTGGGCGTATATCCACAGAAACACATGGTCTGAAAGGATACATGCACCCGGACGACCACTGCAGCAACGTTCACAGCAGCCAAGACAACGGAAGCAACCGAAACGTCCTATTGACAGAGGAACAAATAAAGATGCGGTACATGTATGCAACGGGCTGTTACTGAACCGCTGAGAAGAAAGCGGGAATGCCGTCTGCAGCAACCTCGATGGACCTGGAGACGGTCACACTGAGGGAAGGCAGTCAGACAGAGAAAGACTGTGTGATACAGCTTATCTGCAGAATCTAAAAGGGATGATACAAAATGAACTTGTCTACAAAGCAGAAACAGGCCGAGAGACTTAGAGAACACACTTCTGGTTGCTGGGGTTGGGGGGAGAGCAGCTGGGGACTCGGGGCTGGTAAGTCGGCCCACTGTGGTTACAGTGACCACCTGCGCAGCATGGGGAACTCTGCCGAACACCATGTGACAACCTAAACGGGGAAGACTCTGAAAAAGAACAGATACGTCTGTGTGGATAACTGAGTCACTGAGCTGGACATCTGAAACTATTACAACACTGCTAACCAACTATCCTCTAACATAAAATAAAAAGTTAAAAAAATTAAATAAATCTTGCATTTCTTTTGATTAGCATGAAGTCTATTAAGAAGACAATGGATTAGCCAGATCCAAGGATAAAGGTGTCAGGAACTAGGGCTCCTAGGACCAATGGCTGATTGCAGGTCTGAACAGAATATTTACAAGATGAGCCTGAAACATCAGGTATAGTAGTAGAAAGGAAGTTAAAAGTCTACTCAAAGACTTAAGAGTCAACTTAAGGGGTTCTCACCAATCGAAGTTGGAAAAATCTGAATGTTGATAAAGATAACAACTTCTAATGACTAGAGGTGATTGATCACCACTGGAGGATGTTAGCCAATTTACTATTTTGAAACTTACTAAATACACAAAGAGAATCAAGTCTTTTTCTTTCCTTGGCTATATGAGCTATACCAATGGGTAACAACAGATCACCCAGCTTCACAGAAATAATCAACTTATAAATAAAAACAGAAAGATGAATTAGAATATCACAATCTTGCAATCCTTAATGAATTAATGGACTGATGCTTTGAATGTATTAGTGGCTAATCTCATTAAAAAAGTCAACTAGACACTGTACACTTCCAGATGGAAGAACACACCACCGTCTATAAACCCAAATCCAATTAAGCGTCCAGATACAGCTACACATTTAAAGGAAATGTAGAGGACTCTAACATTTTAATTACACCACAGGTATACAATTAGCAAAACACAGACTTGAAAACTACAGATCAAAGCCCTGGTGTTTACAACAAATACACTGTAAAGGGGGGAAAAGAAAAAAAGATGGACTGGAAACTTTTAATTTTAAAGATGTAAAGGATGTATCCGCCAACTGCTTATGTGGACAAGGATTCAAACAAAGCATTAAAAATAATGGCATTTATGACTCAACTGAAATGTACACAATGACTGAATATTTAATGATATGAAAAACCTTTATATTTTAAAGTACAAGAATATTATCATGGTTACGAGTTTTTAAAGTCCTTATCTTTTAGAGATATACACAGAATTATTTATGCACAAAATATGTGAGATTTGTTTCAAAATTATTGAGAATGGTAGAAATGGGGTGGCTATAGATTAAACAAGACTAATCATTTCTGTAGCTAAGTAAAGGTTAGGGGGGTTCTTTGTACTAGTCTGACAACTTCACAATTCTCTCTAATAATTTTTTAAAAAGAACAAGTTAAGACAAATTAGCACTATCTGTGAAAATGTTAAATGCTCATATTTTTAATTGAGAAAGTTCATTCCTAGAAACATATCCTACAAATGTGCTCATGCATAAGTGCAAAAAAATACATACAAAAATACTCATTAGAATAGAACATCAGATAAAACCTAGTATTACTCTATCATCATAGTAACCCTCAGCTCTTAAGTTTTCATTTATATAGACAACATATATTTTTTATTTGTTTAATTTCTTTTCTGAGTAATTTTCACCAGGTCTAATTCAACAAGGTAAGAAAGTACAAATTCTCTCTCATGTGAACCTACATAGCAGTCAGATTTGAGCTTACTTTCATACTAGCATCATGATGTATTCCACAGAATCGCTACTGTAAAAAATGCATCTATTACTGTCCCCATGGTATGAACAGTAACACGTACAACTGCACATATCATTTTAGGGGTTTACAAGATGCCTCAGAACTTGTCCACTCAAGCTTAGGCAACATTCATTTAAAAGCTAATGAAAGCCCCTTTAAACTAAACCACTGTGCTATTCACCTGAAACTAACAAAACACTGTAAACTGACTAAACTCCAACATAAAAAAAAAAATCAAAAAAATAAAGTTAATGACAGCATTTTAGTGACTCAAAACGTATGTCTCTATTGCAGACAGAAGATACTTCAGGAAAAGAAGATAAAAGTAATTCACAATACTGTAATTTGCCCATTTCAAGTTACAGAGAAGAACACAACAGATGCTCAGTTTTGTTGTTCCATCTAACATAAAACCTTTCCTAGAGGCCTCACGAGTTCACTGTGGATAAGGGTTAGCTGCAGTCAATTTAACAAATGCAAAACAAACAGAAAGAGGCGTTTAAGACAAACCTAACGTAGAAGCTTTCCAGCCCATTTGATAAAAGTGCTGACAACAGTGAGGAACCTGCTAATGCCATTAAATTCATCACCTAGGCATACGTTTAAATTTAACACAAAACCTGCACTTTCTGTTAGGAAAAGTCTGAAGTCTGTTCTTCGGGCTCTTCAAATTTAAAAAAGTGTAGAATTGTATCATTATAATTTAAAGAAAAAAATCCAACTCTTTTTTTAGTTTCAGAATAAAGAACTCTAGCCTCTTTTTCTTGTTTCAAAAAAAGGATTTCCGTACCAGGACAGTGCCTTTTTGACTTGTGCAAGAAGCTGTTACGTAACCAGCAAGCCCTTCTCAGCACGGCAGGGGCTCTGCTCCTCCCCGTCCCTACAGTCACTTCTGCCCCTGCTCCCCGCGCAGCCTCAGGAGCGGGCGCGGGCGGGGGCTGGGCCGGGGAGGGGAGGGAGGGGACGCCGGGGGAGGGCAGAGGAGAGGTGTACACAGTGCACCCAGCCAGGCAGCCCTCCTCTGAGCCCCTTCTCCAGCTCGGGAGAAGGTCGAGTTAAATGATGAAGAACACTCCTGCTGCTCCTCTCCTCTTACCCCAAATGGCTGAACTCACCAAACATGCTCTATCCCTGCCCTAAAGTATTCCCCCTCTAATGTAGGCAAGGGAAGGGAAACCGGCTTTGGGGGAGGGGTTGGAGAGCAAACCGTGACCTCTCTTCTCCTCTCCCTAGCAGGGTCCATCCCTCCCAGAGGACCCATCTCACAAACAGCAAGCAGAGTCTCAAGCGCCAAAGCCTGGAGCCCAAGGAGACAACAGGGGCCAACGGGATGGAGAGCACGCCCCACCTAATGTGCATCCCTTAACTCTTCTTCTAGGAGAAGCTGGAAATGTCAATCTTTACCTGTAATCTCTTCATGTTCAGTCAACTACTTCAAAAATTTCTGTAAGAATTCTATAGCCAGATAAAAGGTGTGTTAGTTGGATGAGCTTGAGTAAGGCCCTGCAAACCCACTTGTTAACTTTAATCTAGAATCACCAGAGATTTAAGAGCACTCCCAGTGCCCCTCACCACCACTGAGCCTCCTCGCCAGAACCCCCAACTCTCAACCCCAGGCCAAAGTCGCTACCACAGCAGGAGACCCCCAGCTTCTGTTCCTCTTTTACTGCCATCATCATTTGGTTGGGTTAAAGCTGTGCTTCTCACATTCCAAAATACAGAGCTCTAGTGCCCTTTCTCTTAGAAACAGTTACACACAGTGGCCAGGCTTGATACTTCTATTCTTCTCTGTCGGGCAGTTCAGTTGCTCTGTCGTGTCCAACTCTTTGCGACCCCATGAATCACAGCACGCCAGGCCTCCCTGTCCATCACCAACTCCTGGAGTTTACTCAAACTCATGCCCATCGAGTCGGTGATGCCAACCAGCCATCTCATCCTCTGTAGGCCCCTTCTCCTCCTGCCCCCAATCCCTCCAAACATCAGGGTCTTTTCCAATGAGTCAGCTCTTCGCATCAGGTGGCCAAAGTACTGGAGTTTCAGCTTCAGCATCAGTCCTTCCAATGAACACCCAGGACTGATCTCCTTTAGGATGGACTGGTTGGATCTCCTTGCAGTCCAAGGGACTCTCAAGAGTCTTCTCCAACACCACAGTTCAAAAGCATCAATTCTTCAGAGCTCAGCTTTCTTCACAGTTCAACGTTCACATCCATACATAGTGTAAATTAAAAAGGGTTTTTGTTGGCTAGTTTGGGAAAGTTACCTATCAAATACAACAACATGTCTACTAGAAACCTGTTTTCAGAATTCCAAAGTAAAATACAAGTATGAGTTAAACTTTTGGAACACTATCATCTGTAGTATGAACGTTTTCTAAATTCTAATAACGTCACTGATGAATTTTAAGACTTGCTCAGCGGTCACTGGGGCTTCCCTGATGGCTCAGATGGTAAAGAATCTGCCTGCATTGCAGGAGACCCTGGTTGGAATCCTGGGTCAGAAGACTCCCCGAAGGAGGTAACGGCTACTCACTCCATTATTCTTGCCTTAAGAATTCCATGGACAGAGGAGCCTGGCAAGCTACAGCCCATGGGGTCACAAAGAATCAATCATGACTGAACGACTAACCATTTCAGTGGTCACAGGCTACAGCATAAATGTATTTAAGGAAAATTACAAAGGCAAATTAAAGAATATATTCAAAATTAAGTTTTACAGATCAGTCCACATAATACACTGGTGACATAAAGGGACCCTACACCGAAGCAGCCATGGCCAAACGTCAACGCCTCCCCGTCCCTCACCACCACGCCCGCATCTCCTCCCCAGTCCTCCCAGGTGATGCGATGAGAACGAAAAGCTGTAGAGAGATTCCAAAAAAAGTAAACATGTATTTTTAAGAGCAATATAAAACAATGATACAAAGGTACACCGGTGGACACAAAACGGTGTTAAGATTTGCTTCTATACATAGGCTAGTATGCCATATCACTATGAAAAACCAAACTAACATACTCGGATTTTTCACTAGAATAAGAATTTATTAGAATTTATTTTTTTAAAGGCATGGAAGGTAGGTGGAAGTGTCACTCTCCAATTATATCAGATTGAGGTTTGAAATTTCCTAAGTGTTATCATTTTAAAAGATGTAGAAAAATTTTCATGTCTGATAAAATCTTAATAAGTATAAGAATAATAAAGCAAAATTACTCCAAACCCCAAAACAAAACCAGAGAATACAAAACTGGCAAGGGAGGGCCGAGAAATGTCAAGATTCATTTACTAAAGTTAAGTGCTAACTTAACTAAAGTTAAGTTTCCAGCTGACTTCCTTCTGAAATAAACTTTCTGAGAAATTGTTACAATAAATGACTACAGCGTACAAAGAGACAGAGCAGCCAGCAGTCTGAGGTCTCAAACACCACAGTATTTTGAGGTGCTGCTTCTGTTCAAAGTCTCCTACTCATCACAGCTGGTCCCTAAGCTCCTCGAGGCAATAAACAGTTACTCTTCTGTTTATATGATAAAAACATGGTTTATGTAAGCAAAATCCATCAGTTGGCATTGGAAAGCCTGACTAATGACTTCTGGAAAAACTATTCTTTAAAAATGATTTTGCTTATGTATCTTGTCTTTCACTCCCTGTCCCTCCAGACTTTGAAGGCTGAGTCTCTGTTCCTCAGCATCACTAGTTCATTCTCTATCTGGAAGACAATCTTCACTTTGTAAGAAAAAGAACAGAGTAAATAGAAGACAATGTAAAACAGTCAAATTAGGTAACAATCACATCTGAACAGAATCCTTTCGTAAACCTAAGTCCAATAAGTATGAAATAATTCAAAAGACAAATATGTTAGTCTTCTAGGTATATATAGCGTCAAGTCTTCATGACTGATCATGAATGATCAACTGTAAAAACTGCCATGGGGAGGGTGAGCAGAGAAATAAGTTGACTATCTTATAAAAGTATAAAGGTATAGATTTGATAGTTTCTAGGGAAGCTCACATTTTTCAAATTAAAATATTCTTAGAAAAAGCACTGCAAGGAAGGAGTAAAATGTTACATAACAGGTATCTTTAAACGGCATAACACAGTGCTGGAGTGGCAAGCGGCCGAAAGGAGCTACCCCATGCCCGAGGTCAGAGACACCCCAGTAAGATGATAGGTGCTGAGAGAGGGCATCAGACGGCAGGCAGACAGAAACCACAATCACACACAACAGGCCAATCTGATCACACAGATCACAGCTTGTCTAACTCAATGAAACTATGAGCCATGCCCGGTAGGGCCACCCAAGACGGACGGATCATGGTGGAGAGGTCTGACAGAATCTGGTTCACGGAGAAAGGAATGGAAAACCACTTCAGTATTCCTGCCTTGAGAACCCCATGAACAGTATGAAAAGGCAAAAAGATAGGACCCTGAAAGATGAACTCCTCAGGTCGGGAGGTGCCCAATATGCTACTGGAGATCAGTGGAGAAATAACTCCAGAAAGAATGAAGGGATGGAGCCAAAGCAAAAACAACACCCAGTTGTGGATGTGACTCGTGATGGAAGCAAGGTCTGATGCTGTAAAGAGCAATATTGCATAGGAACCTGAAACGTTAGGTCCATGAATCAAGGCAAATTGGAACTGGTCAAACAGGAGATGGCAAGAGTGAACGTCGATACTTTAGGAATTGGTGAGCTAAAATAGACTGGAATGGGTGAATTTAACTCAGATGACCATTATATCTACTACTGTGGGAAGGAATCCCTTAAAAGAAATGGAGTAGCCATCATAAGTCAACAAAAGAATCCGAAATGCAGTACTTAGATGCCATCTCAAAAATGATAGAATGATCTCTGTTTGTTTCCAAGGCAAACTATTCAATATCACTGTAATCCAAGTCTATGCCCTGACCAGCAACTCTGAAGAAGCTGAAGTTGAATGGTTCTATGAAGACCTACAAGACCTTTTAGAACTAACACCCAAAAAAGATATGCTTTTCATTGTAGGGGACTGGAATGCAAAAGGAGTAAGTCAAGAAACACCTGGAGTAACAGGCAAATTTGGCCTTGGAGTACAGAATGAAGCAGGGCAAAGGCTAACAGAGTTCTGCCAAGAGAACGCACTGGTCATAGCAAACACCCTCTTCCAACAACACAAGAGAAGACTCTACACATGGACATCACCAGATGGTCAACACCAAAATCAGACTGATTATATTCTTTGCAGCCAAAGATGGAGAAGCTCTATACAGTCAGCAAAAACAAGACCAGGAGCTGACTGTGGCTCAGATCATGAACTTCTTATTGCCAAATTCAGACATAAATTGAAGGCAGTAGGGAAAACCACTAGACCATTCAGGTATGACCTAAATCAAATTCCTTATGAATATACAGTGGAAGTGAGAAATAGATTTAAGGGACTAGATCTGACAGAGAGCCTGATGAACTATGGACAGAGGTTCGTGACATTGTACAAGAGACAAGGATCAAGACCATCCCCATGGAAAAGAAATGCAAAAAGGCAAAATGGTTGTCTGAGGAGGTCTTACAAATAGCTGTGAAAAGAAGAGAAGCGAAAAGCAAAGGAGAAAAGGAAAGATATTCCCATTTGAATGCAGAGTTCCAAAGAATAGCAAGGAGAGATAAGAAAGCCTTCCTCAGTGATCAATGCAGAGAAACAGAGGAAAACAACAGAACGGGAAAGACTAGAGATCTCTTCAAGAAAATGGGAGATACCAAGGGAACATTTCATGCAAAGATGGGCTCAATAAAGGACAGAAATGGTATGAACCTAACAGAAGCAGAAGATATTAAGAAGAGGTGGCAAGGATACACAGAAGCACTGTACAAAAAAGATCTTCACGACCCAGATAATCATGATGGTGTGATCACTCACCTAGAGCCAGACATCCTCAAACGTGAAGTCAAGTGGGCCTTAGGAAGCATCACTATGAACAAAGCTAGTGGAGGTGATGGAATTCCATGTGAGCTATTTCAAATCCTGAAAGATGATGCTGTGACAAGTGCTGCACTCAATATGCCAGCAAATTTGGAAAACTCAGCAGTGGCCACAGGACTGGGAAAGGTCAGTTTTCATTGCAATCCCAAAGAATGCTAAAACTACCATACAACTGCACTCATTTCACACGCTAGTAAAGTAATGCTCAAAATTCCAAGCCATGCTTCAACAGTATGTGAACCGTGAGCTTCTTGATGTTCAAGCTGGATTTAGAAAAGGCAGAGGGACCAGAGATCAAATTGTCAACATCTGCTCGATCATTGAAAAAGCAAGAGAGTTCCAGAAAAACATCTCTTCTGCTTTATTGACTATGCCAAAGCCTTTGACTATGTGGATCACAATTACTGTGGAAAATTCTGAAACAGATGGGAACACCAGACCACCTGACCGGCCTCTTGAGAAACCTGTATGCAGGTCAGGAAGCAACAGTTAGAACTGGACATGGAACAACAGACTGGTTCCAAACAGGAAAAGGAGTACGTCAAGGCTGTATACTGTCACCCTGCTTATTTAACTTCTATGCAGAGTACATCATGAGAAACGCTGGGCTGGAGGAAACACAAGCTGGAATCAAGATTGCTGGGAGAAATATCAATAACCTCAGATATGCAGATGACACTACCCTTATGGCAAAAAGTGAAGAGGAACTAAAGGGCCTCTTGATGAAAGTGAAAGAGGAGAGTGAAAAAATTGGCTTAAAGCTCAACATTCAGAAAACTAAGATCATGGCAACTGGTCCCATCACTTCATGGCAAATAGATGGGGAAACAGTGGAAACAGTGTCAGACTTTCTTTTTTTGGGCTCCAAAATCACTGCAGATGGTGACTGCAGCCATGAAATTAAAAGACGCTTACTCCTTGGAAGGAAAGTTATGACCAAACTAGACAGCATATTAAAAAGCAGAGACATTACTTTGCCAACAAAGGTCTGTCTAGTCATGGCTATGGTTTTTCCAGTGGTCATGTATGGATGTGAGAATTGGACTGTGAAGAAAGCTGAGTGCAGAAGAACTGATGCTTTTGAAATGTGGTGTTGGAGAAGACCCTTGAGAGTCCCTTGGACTGCAAGGAGATCCAACCAGTCCATCCTAAAGGAGATCAGTCCTGGGTGTTCATTGGAAGGACTGATGCTGAAGCTGAAACTCCAATACTTTGGCTACCTGATGCAAAGAGCTGACTCATTTGAAAAGACCCTGATGCTGGGAAAGATTGAAGGCGGGAAGAGAAGGGGACGACAGAGGATGAGATGGTTGGATGGCATCACTGATTCGATGGACATGAGTTTGGGTAGACTCTTGGGAGTTGGTGACGGACAGGGAGGCCTGGCGTGCTGCAGTCCATGGGGTTGGAAAGAGTTGGAAACGACTGAGTGACTGGACTGAACTGAGCCGAAAAGGCATAATAGGGGGCAATTTTTTCCCCCTCTTTTCTACGATTTCAAAGTTTTATATAATAGGAGAATATTACTTTTGAAATAGCAAAAAGTGTAATTTAAAAGTCTTTAAAATATTGTAAAGTAATTAGCCTCCAACTAATACAAGTAAATGAAAAAAAATTCTTAAAGAGGAAAAAAAAAAAGTCTTTAAGTCAAAGCAATTTTAAGGAAGAAATATGAAGCTGGAGAAATCAGGCTCTGTGACTTCAGACTATACTCCAAAACCACAGTAAACAAAATAGTATGGTACTGGCACAAAGACAGAAATACAAATCAATGGAACAGGATAAAAGTCCAGAAATAAACCCTTGTGCCTATGGTCAATTAACCTATGACAAAGGAGGCCAGAATATACAATGGAGAAAAGATAGTCTTTTCAATAAGTGGTGCTGAGAAAACTGGGCGGCTCCCTATAAAAGAATGAAATTAAACCATTCTCTAACACCAAATACAACAGCAAACTCAAAATGGATTAAGGATCTAAATGTAAGACCAGATACTACAAAACTCTAAGAAAACAACAGAATGATCCTAGACAGAAAACACTATAACATAAATCACAGCTATATATTTCTGTATCCTTTCCTCAAGTAATGGAAATAAAAACAAAAATAAATAAATGGGACTTAAAAATAAAAGCTTTTGCACAGCAAATGAAACAACCTACAGAATGGGAGACAATATTTGCAAACTATGTGACTGACAAGGGATTGATTTCCCAAATATACAAACAGCTCACATAGCTCAGTGTCAAAAAAAAACAAACAATTCAATTAAAAAACTGGGCATAAAACCTAGACAGACACCTGTGCAAAAAAGACATACAGATGGCCAACAGGCACACGAACAATGCTCAACATCACTAATTATTAGAGACATGTAAATCAAAACTAAAATGAGGTTATCACCCTACTCCAGTCGGAATAACCATCATCAAAAGTTTACATACATTAAAAAAAAAAAAAAGTGTACATACATTAAATGCTACAGAGGGTGTGGAGAAAAAAGAACCCTTCCACAGTACTGATGAGAATATAAATTAGTAGAACTACTATGGAGAACAGTATGGACATTCCTTAGAAAACTAAATACAGAGTTAGCATATGATTCAGCAATCCCACTCCTGGGCATATATCTGCAGAAAAACATAATTCCAAAAGATACATGCACTCCAGTGTTCATTAGCAACAATGGCAAGACACGGAAGCAACCTAAATATCCAGCGACAAACGAATGGATAAAGATGTGGACTACAATCGACTATTACTCAGCCATAAAAAAAGAACAAAATAATGCCATCTGCAGCAACACGGAGGCCCTAGAGATTATCACACTGAGTGAGAAGGCCATAGAAAGACAAACATCATATGACATTCTTTATATGTGCTATACATATATACACACCAATGAACTTATTTACAGAACAGAAACAGACCCACAGATATAGAAAACAAACCTGTGGTTACCACAGGGGAAATGGGGGAAGGCATAAACTAGGAGCTTGGGATTAACACAGACGCACTATTATACAGAAAAGAGGCACCCAGCAAGGACCTACTGTATATACAGCACAGTGAACAACACTCAACCCTCTGTAATAACCCATATAATCCGAAAAAGAACATATGTACGTGGAACAGAATCACTGTGCTGCACGTCTCTCAAGCTAACACAACACTATGAATCAAAAGTAATTCAAAAAAATATATATGCAGCTTGTATTTGAAAAAAGAAGTCTGTTAGATAATAATGAGAAGCAAGTCCTCAGATCTATAGTTTCTAATGTATTCTTTACATTGATAAAGAAACTTTATGAAGTTTATAGATTCATTCTTGAGCAAAATACCAACAATGATAGTAACAGTACTTTACCTGCTCCCTTCCGTGGGAGCTCCATATTCCACTGGGGCTTCGTGGTGGGCGTGCCGTCACAGCCTGCGGAGTGCTGGGGCATCAGAGCAGATCTCGAGTTAGCTGGCCGATATTTGGAGAGCCCTAAGATGCAAAAAGAGGAAAACTGGGGATTTATTTACTTCCCAAAAGAAGAAAACAGTCTACCTTAAAACCAGTATCAGTTCAACAGTAAAACTCTAATGATAAAAAGAATACTATTTTTTAAAACCACTGAAGATCCCATTTGATTTAATCCTTTGTCATGGTTCCAATATACTTAAGTCTGAGAAAAATAAACATTCAAGAAAGACAGTTCACCTGACTGAACTGCTGAACACATAAACTGGAGTCTATATTCTGGAGGAGAACCATGTCATGTCATGTTTTTTATTATTTATGTGGAACTTTGCATACAGTTAAGCATGGCTGTTCTCCCCAAAATTTATTAATAAATTCCATTACAATATTTAACTAACAGATCAAAATAATTTAGGGATTACAGAACAAACATATTTAAAACATGAAACGTTGTAATGGTAAAACATGAAGAGCACTGTCGTACCAGGAGACCCAGGTTCTAACGCCAAATCATCCACAAGTTAAATACACAGTCCAGGTAAGACATTTCTTTCTTTGTGTCTCATTTTCATTTCTCATATGGAAAAGTCTAGGATTTGGATCTAGCACTGAGGTGGCTATTACTTGGGTATGTCATTGAGGGCAAATTATTTCATATGTCTCTGCTTAAACTTACTTATCCATACAATGGACAGAATAGAAAAATAATTGTTAAGATTGCTTATGATTATGAAAGCCAAAGAATTCATGACCTTTCAGTTTTCAAATATAATTAGGTTCATATTCTCTTTGATGCCAATTCTCAAAATTCTACTAGTTCATCCCAGATTACTGGATAGTAAAAAGTAATTTAGATCTTACAAACAAAACTAAACAAAAAGCCAAACAAAAAGCATACCAAGGTGGGTAAGGGAGAGGCGCACAAATATAACACGTTTAAAAACCCCATTCAAACACAAAGGTCATGGAAGATAACCACATCGAGCACGAATTATAAGTAGGGTTTTCCAGTAAAAAGAAACAGGAATAGTACCTACTCCTGACAACAACAACAAAAAGTCATATTCATAATTAAAGAAATATAAACTTGAATTATGATAATCATAATAAATAATCATTTTAAATGGTAATTATAGTTACGTATCCTTTAAGTTATCACAATGGCAATAAAACAGTATATGAAGTACAAAGCATGATAATAAATAGTGATGAATTACGTCTTTATCAACATGGGTGAATTTCAGCAGCATAACGCTGAGTGAAAAAAAGCCAAGTCATACTGAGTATCACACAGTTTTCATATAATTCAAAAACTAAAGGCAAAGTAAACATAAAGATCATGTATCTGTGTGGTACACTGTAAAGAAAAGCAACAGAATGCTGAAGAAACAACAGCTGAGACACCGATTACTCGCAAGGCAGAGAGGTGGACAGAATCGGGAGGGAAGCACAGTGAGAACGGCCGCAGAACGGGGACGCTGCACAGGTTACGGGTGGGGGGCAGGGTCACCAAGACCTGTTTATTACTGTATTTCACAACTACAAGCAAGTCACACCAAAGCTTTACTTCTGAAAACTGTGGATCATATGAACTAGGCATAATCTCTTCAAAAAGCATTATGGCAGGAACACCAAGAGTATGAAAATCTTCTAAAGATAAGTATCTTAAAATAAAGCTAAAATTAATCTTTTTACCAAAAATATATTTTAAGGGATTTATCCTAAGAATTTGACAAAAAAAGAAACAGAAGCTTCTGTATGAAGACACTCAGAGAGAATTACTTGCATAAAATTAAAATCAGAAACAAATGCCTGCCCACAGGGAAATAATAAGGTAAATTAAAGTTTATCAACTCAATACTGTCTCAGGTAATATTTTCAATGGAAAAGATTACGATGTTTGAGAGGTGTATTTAAAAATCTATAACATGACATATTACATGGAACAAGCAGTCAAGAAGAGAAAGTAGTTGCGTTACGGGCTGCATTAGTTGTAGTCAGGAAGTTTTATATATAATTATAGTTACATTATTTAAAAAAAACAGACCTCTTATTTTATTTCGAGGTTAAGTCTAAACTTCAAAAAACAAAGAAACAAAAACCAGAGATTAAAGCTACTGGAAGGAATCTGATGAATGGATTTTTGAAAAAACAAATCTAGAAGTAAGCCAAATATTTAAAAAGAACCAAAACAAAGTAAAAAATCAAAAGAAATACTTTAAAAAAATTTATTCCTTTGCCGATATGTGTTATCTGATACAATCTAGTATTCTATACTGCCTAACTCTAAATTTTATAGCTATTCTCTTGCCAGTAAAGCAACACACCTTCCAACATTGATATCACGCGAACTCCCCATCACCCCAGTGGGTGCAGGACACTGTCTTACCTGGAGTTGACGGCCTTTCAAGCATGTTTAAATGATGGGAAATGAATGCCTGGCTATCATGAACAGTATCCATATCAATCTCTTCCTCGTCTTGAGAACTTGAAAACTGTAAGACAAACAAAACAAAGGAAGAAAGAAGCCATTATATCATTTTATGCCTGGACTTTTGCTCTCAGGAAAGGTAGCAGAAAAGCCACAGGATATAGCCCCAAAACATTTAAAAGGAAAAGTAGTCCTCTTCTCAAAAAGCATTAAGAGAAAGAGAAGATGATGTGGCCCAGCCTCCAGAAGCAGCTCCCTGGGAGCTACTGAAGTGTGACAGCGGCTGGGGTCTGCCCCACGCGTGGCGAGCAGCAGAGAGCTGTGTGGGTGGTGCACACAGACAGAAGCGGCGTGTGGGAACGGAAGTCTGAGCATCGCTGGAGTGTCTGAGACGGACACTGGCGTCCTCTGACAGGTGGGGCTGCCCCATCTGTCCTGCTGAGGAGACCACGGTGAGTGGTCACGAGGTACCAGGCAGGTGAGCGCCCTACGCTGCTCACACAGGTGGAGCCTGCATGTCTTACTCTGATTTTGAGTCTGACTTTACTGCTATCCTCATTCTTCTCCAGTATTTGACCAGGCTCTAGTGGGGACCCCAGTGGTGTGTCAGCCTTCCTCTTCACTCCCTGCTGATGAGCTGACATATTACATGAGGCTTCCTTGGCAAGGTGATCATCTTCCTGTGGCAATATTCAAGATCAAAATTAGATTCCTGAAGACAAGTAGCTCACATTATAGCTGAAAACTAAGACCTACAGCAACCATGCAGATTAGAACATGCCCAGTGCCTCAAAGTTATCAGCAATGGGCTGGAGACGAACCTCACCCTCTCCTATCTGCTGGTCTTTCTGGGAGGAGAAGGGAGATATTAAAGGGAACTTTTAAAACTTTCCCCACAGCATATACCTTTTGGTGTCATTTTCTCCTCTTATCCTGAAGACTCCAAGTATGAAAGTGGATAAATCAACATATATGGACAAGAATTATAAACATATTCATTTCCACTGGCTTATAAATAGTCAGATATAAAAGAGCTTTTTAATGAGACTTTTTTTTTCCTATGAAAAGATTTGTCTTACTTCTTCATAACCCGAACTCTAGGATACATCTTAAATTTACAACAAATAAGTATGATTATATTTCAGAAAATCTAGGTGAATAATCTCTTTTAAATGACTATTACTAACTAGCATAAAGAGAAATTTAAGTTTTAAAGTGTCAAAACACCAGTAGGGTATTGCCAGGCAAGTAATCTGGTCTAAATATTGGTGAAAAATGAAGCTTGAAGCACTGGGGATCTTGTGTCATCAATGAGCAAGACACTTCTGGGAAACTTTCTTTAAATTACAGTAAAATAATTGATATGGATCCTGAAGGTCTTTCTACAATAAAGTCTCATAATTTCACAATGCATAGTTGGAAATAAAAAGCTCTTGTAAAAGCAAATACATACACATATACATAAACTAAAAAAAACATAATGCATTTCTCCTCCCCCAACCAGCAGATTACATGTTCACCAGACCATTCATTATTACCTAATTATTTACTAATGATTCAATAAGCAGTTGTCAGGCACTTTTCATAGGTTTGGAATGATGCTATTAATGCAAAGTAGCAAAAAAAGAGAAAAGTCAAGGTCCTGTGTTCAAAACAGCCTGCCATTACAGTGTACAGACAAGTTCAGTTAATATGTAACTAGTTAAATGTTCAATTTTCTCCTACTCAGAGGAGACATTTTACACAAAGGTGCAAAGTCACTGCCGTCCCAGAGCAGTAAGTGGGCTGGCATCTCAGCACCGGTCACGTCGCCATCACACAGCTGTCAGAAGCACTTTAGAAACTGCAAAGTGCTAAGACAATGCCAGCCAGCACTTTTTTAAAATGGTGCGAGAAGCTGTTAGTGGCTTTAAAATCCACTAGTTCTAAAGAAACAATTCTCTTCTTCGGAGCTCTAAATAATAAAACTACTGATACTTTTTCCATATCACGTGTGATTCTTACAGGGTTCTGGAATCCAACTAGCTGTGCGTGACTACTTGGATTCACTGCAGCTTCTTGGTTGCCTGCTATGGCCTCTGGAATGATGGTTGGATTCAAGACAGCTTTCTTCTCCTTCAGATTAAGGACCAAGCCAAGCTCTGGCAAGGGTAAGCAGGAAGGTCTACTGAGGCCAAAGAGCGTGACGTACAAGTCCACAGCGCCACACCGCAGCCTCCAGTCGTGTGCCGCGCCTAGGGGGCAAGCGACAGGACAACAGGTCAGAGTGCACGTTCACCCGCACACCTCCACATGCCCAGAGCCTGCACAAAGCAAGGGGAGAGAGGATCAGGACGGCTAGAGGAGCCGCCTACTGACCTGGGCCCCAAGGGCAAGCCCTCTACTGTAAAGATGCTTCCTACGCTGACACCAGGTACCCACACACTGTCGCAGAAACCACGAATGTTCTAAGGAAACTGCATCTTACAACTGAAAAACCTAATCATTCTCCTACGAAATAGAAATTAGACACCTGCCATATTTAAAATCTGAAAGTAATAAGTTTGAGCATTCAGATTTGTTTCCAGGGTGGGGTTCACGAGGCTCTTGGTGTGCCGTCTCCCCAACATGCTATTAAAGAAGAAAATCGGACAGAGGGAACAGGGAATGAATGGATGTGGAGCAGTTAACCGAGGAGGAAGAATTAAAAGGAAGATTTAAAGCCAGAAAAAAAAAAATACTATTCTTGGAGTATTAGATTTATACTGGGCTTTCCTGGTGGCTCAGATGATAAAGAATCTGCCTGCAATTCAGGAGACCTGGGTTCGATCCCTGGGTTGGGAAGATTCCCTGGAGAAGGGAATGGCAACCCACTCCAGTATTCTGGCCTGGAGAGTCCCATGGACAGAGAAGCCTGGTGGGCTACAGTCCCTGGGGTCACGAAGAGTCAGAACTGGTCCACAGTCATTCTCTGTCCACCTGGCCCGATTCTCTTCTTTAACAGCATGTCAGGCAGGTGGCACACCAAGAGCCTTCACGAACCCTACTGAACCCTGCCACTGGAGACAAATTCTAATGCTCAGATTTACTACTTTCAGATTTTAAATACGGTAAGAAACCCTACAACTATTTGAATTAACACAATTCTAACCTTAGATTTATTGTAGAAGAAGTGCTTGCTCAATACCTACATATTTGTGCTGTTCTATTAGGAATGTTTAAAAAAAAAAAAAAAGCAGCAAACCGCTGAGATGGCAACAGGCTGTAACATGTATTGGCCAGAGGAAAGCTGCATCTGCAGAAACTCAGTCTAAGGCGGCTAAGAGACGTCTCAGCTTCTCTGACGAGGATCCGTGTTTTCACCTCCGAAATTAGGGTTGTGGTCTCAGAGTATACCTCAACCCACAACAACGGCAGACCAGAGCACGGTAACGTCAGAACTCTTCCCACTTTCCTTTCATTCCCCCAGTGGGACATTCCAGGTAGACATTGCCACCACAGAGAACTGCCAAGATGAGATTATCACCGAGGGTTAGACAATGACTGCAGTTTCTAGCCAGAATTTAAAATTTACAACAGGTGAGAAGAAATATTCTTCTAGACAAGAAAAATAAACCACATACATAATTTTGGCCAAGAACTAGGGTTTCAGAAGAGTACCACAATGTTTTAAAAAAGAGGAACAAAAAGGAAAGACATTGTTACAGTAAATTCAGGACAGTTAATAATATTAAGTTTTGTGGGTTTTCAACAACAAATATTAGAGTAAGTAAATAAAATGCACTCAAGTAATGATTTTGATGAGATATACTTTAACAGACCCTGGGTCAGGAAGATCCCCTGGAGAAGGAAATGGCAACCCACTCCAGTATTCTTGCCTGGAAAGTCCCATGGAAAGAGTAGCCTGACACGCTATAGTCTAATGAGATGGCAAAACAGTCGGACGTGATTTAGCAACTAAACAACAACTGGAACAGATAAGTAAGTGTTATATGAACTATATGCAAAGAAAATCCACATGGATTTTCAACTGTCAGAGGATTACAATTTTACAGAGTTCATACTACATATACTGCTCTGTATTAGGCACTTTGCGCATCATGAAACACCTGTCAGTCTTGAGACATCTTCAATTTTGCTACTACGTGGTAAGGGAACAACAGATACACGATACTGCTGGAAGCAAGAGGAAGCAGCAGGAGCTCTGAGAAGCGTGAGTTTTTATATCATAAAAACTACAGAGAAAGCAGAAATGGGAACAGTACAGAGTGAAGGTAAGGATTTTACAGTGGAAATCCATTTCCTTCTCTGGAATATCCACACCTGGACACTTTAATGGACTGAAACTGCCCAATGTTTTGGGGGCCCTCGTTACCCTCCTCCTCAATGCTTTTCACACATGGAAAGGCTCCGCAGAGGACAGGGATCGGACTCCTGGACCTTCATCACAAAGGCTGGAGGGACTCAGCCCTCTAAAGAATGGAATGAAGGTTGCCGAAACAGCGAGCCCTCCGTGTCTACCACTCGGGTAGGGCAGGAAAAGACGCCATCTCAGACACTCTGTCAGTAAAGAAACCAGAAGGGCTCAGGGTGCATTTACAACTGGAATAAGACTAAACCCTGAAGGTGAGTGTTGCCCAATTCTGTCAGCTGCAAATAATGATTCTGGAATCTTTACATACTGTAGACGACATCAAAACCAGTCAGGCAGCTGAGTATGGACTCTTAAAAAGTTTTTTTAAAAAGCATTATCTCAGCTTTAAGAAGCAGGTGGGAAATGTATATTTTGGTGAGCTGGGGTGTCCTGTGTCCTGAAGGTCCGCTAAGGACCACGAGGCAGCACAGGCCATGAAGGCTGCTGAAGTCCCCAGTCCCCAGAGCAGGCGTGCTGCTACTTGGTATTTCTGTGTGGGCTTTGGGTTTGGATTGGTAAAGGTTTCAGCAGGCCTTCAATTTGGATGGAGGAAGCAGCACTATTCTGTTCTTAAGAGAGGACCTTGACTGTTTCCCCCCCCTAAAAAACCTGAGTTATAAATATTACAACTTAAGGCCGATAGGATGGAGCTAAAAAATAAGCGGTGCTTCTGCTAAAATGATAAAACAGAAAAAAATGAGAACACTGTATTTCAAAACCATGGAATAAAATCTTAAAATGGGTGTCACTTTCCAGTGGCATTAAGTGGCAGAGTCAGAAAAGATGGACAGGAAGATCAGGACAGAACCAACCACACGGCAGTCATGCTTGTGGGGGCTAACTGTACACACTCTCAGCGTCCGTCATTGATAGGCAGAGACGAGTTTACTGCAAAATGTCCTTGGGGCTTCCCTGGCGGTCCAGTGGCTAGGACTCTAAGCTTCCACTGCAGGGGCCATGGGCTCAAACCCTTGTCAGGGAATCAAGATTTCCAAGCACAACCAAGGAAAAGAAAAATGCCCTGAAAATGGCCTTGATCAGCTTTAAAAGCAACCACCTCAGATAATGAAGGAATGATCTTTTCTAAGTCAGATTTGTCATCTGAGGGATTTGTCTTCAGATACTTTCTGATTTGAGCAGAGACCATCAGCCCTGAGCACTGCCTTTCTGACTGGGAGGCAGGGCTGGTCCCAAAGCATAACTGCAAATGAGAACACAAGGTCAGCACTGCTACCTGAGGGGAAAGGATTACGACTCCTTTCTTGGCGTGGGGGTGGCAGATAATGAGTGTTCCTTGCCATTTACGTGGCTGAGTTGGGAGGGGCAGCTGGCAGATTAAATAAGCCTTCAGAATGCTGCAGCTGAGGGTGAAAAGCAGGAACTGTCTCAGACAATCCTCTAATCAATCTTCCCTGTCTAATGCCCAATGTTCTCCAAAAACATGAAAAAGAGAAAACCAAAAACCTTCTCAATTATTTGAGCCACTCCCACTGTTCATATTGTTCTGTTCCCATTTATTTATAGATCTGAAGAACAAGAGTAAAAACTGTTTATGCCGATGGCTTCACTGATCTGTTCTGTTTAGATTATTAGCACAGATAATTCCAAACCGAAGCAGTAACTGTACTTTATTTTCAACACTAACAAAAATAAATACTAAACATCAATCAGAGCTTCAATCTGTACAACCACAATCTTCCAATGGAGTTCAAACGTTTTAATAGAGATTGTCCCATTAATCTTAAACACACATTTATTTTGCCCATGAAATCTTCCCTAAGAAGTGATATGCAACTTCTTCGTACTTCATTATGACTTTCTGTGAAGTTGTACTCCATCACAATCATGGAATCACGCATTCTTGCTAAGAATATATTCAACACAGTACAGTTCATGCCACATATTAACTGCTGAATGATCCTTTACAAATTCATGAACTTGTGTGCTCATTTCTTGGATCTAAATGACAGTAATCATAACATCCTTTTAGGTAACCACAAGCAGCAAAATATAGAACATCATGCAAACACCAGCAATCATTCTTCTAGGTACTAGGGAAAACATGAGAATAATAATTTGGCAATATTGATATAAACTGGGTTATGTGCTATTTTGTAAAGATTTTGAGGACAAGGGCCATTTTATTTTCAATTTTATTATATTTCGATCAAATATCTACTATGGTGCCTTTACTTGGGGGTATTGTACTATGATTATGAAACTGAGGGACAGAAGTCATACAACTGCTTAACATTTCAATGTTAGTAAATTAATTTTTGAAAAAGAATCAGAACTTGTTATTTAGGTGGGATTCAGTGAAGTAGTCACTACTGAGATAGGCAAACAAGTTATCTTCCAATACTTTAGAGAGAAGGTAAAGTGACATATTTATTACAATGAATACCCACTGCTCCCTCTCCATCTGTCTGTAGCAACTCATCTCTAAGCCAAACACTTTCAATCTAGCTTTAGACTGAATTTTAAATCAAAACCAATATTACAATTTCAACATATCGGAGACATAAGGCAAATTTTCTTCACATATATATTATAGTTACAACCCTACAGGAAAAGATTAGCAATTCAATTAAATAAAAATGTTAGAGAATATGAACAATTTACAAAACAGGAACTACAGATAGCTCACATATATGAGAAGTACTCAACATAATATCATCAGTATGTTAGCGTAACAACCTTTCTGAGCACTTAATACGAACTAGTTACTGCATTTTACAAATAATAACTCATTTAATTTTCAGTTTGCAGAAAGAGCTATCATCGTAACTCTAGTTTAAAAATGAGAAAATCATAGGCTTAGACAAATCACACTGAGAGCAAGTCATTCAGCTGAGGTTTAATCCTCAGCAAACTGATTTGAGAGCTCATGCCTGGGAGCACTGACCGCCTCCTGACTTCACTCAGATAATGTAAACTAAAACTGTGATGATGAGATACCATGACCTCCAAGGTGCAGAATTCTAACATTATATACCGCCCTGAAAAGCATACGTAAGGAATTGGTTACCTCTGGGAAAGGCCACTAGGAGGACTAGTGGAAAGAGAAAGAAGACTTATTTTTCAACCCTCTGTAACCTTCTGAAATAAAAACAAGTGTAATACTGTGCAAGTTCATGTTTACAGCTCTTTAAACATCTGAGACACTTTCACTAAATTAGTAGTTTTGTTTCCTCAACAACCCTGTGGGGCAAAGTGAGTGGCTATGCCCTTAGCAAATGTTATCGCAGCCACCACTGTGAAGGTAAGTATGGTAAGTAGTCTCCTTAAAAAAAAAAAAAAAAAAGCCACTGCTCTCTTACCAGAATTCATAAGTTTCCAAAGTTGATCTACCAAAGCTTCATTGCATAAGGGAGACTCCATGCTCTTAGTAAAGGGTGGGTTTTTAGTCAACATATTTAGAATTTTATGTCTGAAAGACAAGGAAAAATTAAACTTTTGCTAGCTGTGAAATAAAAACATCTGCAAATGATCTCAGGTTTCTCCATCTGATTTCATCACCTCTCTTCTTAGACTAAGAACTTTCTCAAACATTTAAAAATAATTCAACAGCTTGAAGTTTTTTTCTACATACAGTTGTCACTACAGATAAAATCACTTTTCTTTAACATATGAATTAAGTTAAACATATATGTGATTAGAAGGGGAAAATATATAATAATACATATATAATAAAATATATAATATACATAACAACCACTTGCTTAACACATATTTAATTAACCATATACAAAGCATCATACTAAATGCAGTGGCAAATGACACAGTCTTTGTCTTTTTAAAATTTATGTTCCCATGGGGGAATTTTTTTTACTAAAAAAAAAAAAAATTGAACTATAAAATTAATATTTATATACATGGGTAATATGCATATACTTAGGTAAGGGAACAACTGTAGGATTTTATGGACAACTATTACTTGATGAACCTAACCTAGAGCAGAGAATCAGGAAAGTATCCTTAGAGAAATGATGTTCAAACTTAGCTCTAAAGCATAAAGGGGTAATCATAAGTAATTCGTTTCTTTTCCTCCAAATTTTAAGGTTTCAGCCCCCAAATTCTGCAGAGCTTTATCTATCTCTAGTGATCTATCTAAATCAGTAACCCTGATATATATAATAACAAAGAAAAAATTTTTAATGTTAAAAGAAAGAAATTTTAAAAATCTGTATTCTTTAAAAGAATTAGTTCTTATTAAAGGTCATTTTACTATTAGGAGTTTAAAAATCAACCAAAAGCCATGAAAATAAAATGCTATATTTGAGGCAGAAGAAAGGAATGTCACTGATGTTAAGAGAGACAGAAATAGCAGAAATAGAAATGTCTGCCTATCTTTAAGACTAAGAATCCTATCCAATTACAGCAGAATACAGCAGTTCTATATGATGGTTACTCCATGAGTTTAAATAATAGAACAGATTGAAGGTTGTCAGAGGCGGGGGTGGGGGTGGGGTGACATGGGTAAACGGGGTCAAAGGGTACAAATCTTCCCTTATCTTGTAAAATAAGTCATGGGGGGATAATGTATAGTATGGTGACTATAGTTAGTAACACTGTGTTGCATATTTGAAAGATGCTAAGAGAACAGATCTTGAAAGTTCTTGTAAGAAAAAATACTTGCAATTATGTATGATAATGGATGTTAACCAAATTTATGATGGTGATCATTTTTCAAAATATACAAATAGAGAATCAATATGTTATACGCCTGAAACTGTCAATTATACCTAAATAGAGATAGACAGGAAAGGAGGGAGGAAAAGAGAAGGCAATGATGACAGAGAAAAGGACAAAGTTTCTATTCAGAGTATAAAAACCAGAAGGGGAAAAACACCCACAAGAAATATAGCAACTGATGTCCCAAGACACCAAATAACACACATACAATACCGTTAATGTGATAACACTCCTATCCTGTAATCATTCACTGCTATTAAAGCTTTTTAAAGATGTGCTGAATTTTTCTAACTGTAACTATGAGCTAGATGATATGAAGTAAAGCCTAAGAGGTTCCCTATTGGTGATATAAATAAACTGTATCAATTATGAAGTAAACATGTCAAATATAATCATGAATATATCTTTAAATAGATTTTCAGCTCACAGTATAAACAAATGTTCTTGAAACTTGAATATTAAAAACTCCACAACATTTCAAAAGCAATCAGATTGTATAGTATCCAATTGAGAAATATAACTTCAAATATTATATAAAATGGTCTTCAGAATGCAGTTTTGATATCTCAGAAGTATGTGCCTTAATGTTAGTTCTTGATGTGAATTGAAAACATAAATGAACACATGATAAGCTATGTTTATAATTTCTGTCCCTACTTGCTATCAGGAGCATCTTTTAAACTTTCTAATGTGTGAGCTCTACCAGAGAACAGACAAGGCTGGCTTCCTGATGACGCTCTTTCATGTAAATAGGTACCTCAGAATGGGTGATTATGAGATTTTTGTCCACGTCAACCTGATCCTTCGTATACACATCAATCCAAGGACAAATTATTTAAAATACAATTCAGATCACAGATCAAGAACCATGAAATAAAAACAGCAAAACTCTGTACAAAGAATATTTTTTAATAAGCATCGCTTAAAACACTGAAATATGCAAGGTGACTTAACCAGGAGCCTACCACAACTAACCTGAAAAATAACTGTTGCTCAAAGCTTTCTCCGTTAGGGAGCTGGAACCTCCTACATGTTCCTCACATCCAGATGCATGTCAGTGAGGTTAAATCTGCACAGTGTATCTGTACGCCTTTCCAGAAGAAAATATCTGCCAAATGATGTGCAAACTCGAGCAAGACAATGCTTCTAGGTCTACGTTCTTATTTCTAGTTGGAATGGCTAAAATCTAAATTATTTTCCAGCTTTCAAATTTCATTTTATGAAATTGAATTATTACAACAAATGAACACAAATTTGAGTCTGTTAGGTGTAAAGAAAGGAAGATAGAAATAGTAAAAAAATTTTAATCCTGCTCAAATACACTATAAATATCCTACTCTGCCAAAGAAAGCAGCAGATATGAACAAAATGAAGAGAATACAAAAATGAAAATAGTTACTAAATCAGGACTGGAATTTTATTTTCCCTTATTTTCTGAATTTTTAACAATGTTGTATTACATTTTTTGATCCTAAATCCATTTATTAAAAATTAGGATTTTATGTGAGTAAGAAAAGGAACAAATGGGATACACCAAAACACTGCTCTTTTAAAATAGAGTGCATCAATTGATAAAGAGGTTTTATGATTTTTTTGATACATAAGAGATTTCCCCATGTGTACTGAAAAGGGTTACATAAGCTTTTCTTTAAATTACAATAGAAATCATGTATAAAATTCAGGGAATTAACTTAATAACAATATACCTTTTAAAGTATCTTTCTTTCCAAAGGCAAACCAAATAAAAAACAATGCGAGTACCTGGATAAGGTACTCCTATATTTTCAAAAATTAAGACTTAACTCCATGTAAAATTTTCTGAAATTACTTCATGATTTATAAAAACAAAATATTATAGCACAAAAAAACTAACCTTACATAGGGTACAGGGTCATTTTGAATCATGTTAAGTAGCCACTGCAATTCTTCATAACTCCTGTCAACTGAAAATAAAAATAAGGAAATGTATTTGCTGTTAATTATAACACATTAAACAAGTGACAAACAAGGAGTTCACACTTAGTATTTAGGACTCTGTCTTAGCCAGATTTCTAATCAGAAATGAAGGATGCAGGCAATTTCTTACATTTTTAATGCAACAGGCTACTTTGCAGATTTTACAAGTATTGTGCTATCTATGCAGTCAAAACATAAAAAACAGGACCAAGAGCGTATTTCCCACTTAGGCTCAAATCAATGGCAAATACAACATAAAACAAAACTGTAATTTATTAGAGCCCTATATCAGAGATGAATAACTAACCGGAAATGTGTTTAAATAGAATTATGCTTCTAGATGCTCAAATCACAGAAGTTTGATATTCAGTGGTAACTAATTAAATCACACAGTAAACGCTGCCGCCCAAGTGGTTTCTCTCATTGAAGAGCGGCCTTAACTTTTCAATACAACATAAATACAGCTGTAAAACCAGTATTATAATTAATTTTAACAAAATTCACTATTTCCATTTACCTTTTTAAAAACTACTATATTTATGATTTGAAAACCTTTATTTCCAGAATTTAATTTCTAATATTTTCCTTTTCCTCTTCTAGTGAACTGGATTTATGGTACACCTTTAAACATCTTTCAATTAAATCATACTTACTAATTTAGCATTCTTTTGGAAATCATAATATTAACATTCTACTTGATTTCAGGTAGTACTAATTCATGAAAACTTCCTCTTTATGAGACAGTGAACATTATTTGTATACCTTGGCTGGGAATAATGGCCTATTTAGTGAACCTCAGAATTTCCAGATTTCACAAATTGGTAAAAGTCAAAATAAAATTGAAAACTGGCACAGGATTACATTTTTTTCTTGCTAAGAAATATATGAAAAAACATTATCTTTACCAGAATTCTTTGAAAGAAAATTTTAACCCTCAACAAAAAGGAAGAACAAATGACAGCCCTTGTTAAACTTGGGTCAACATATATAAGACACACACTATATTGTTCTTACCCTGTTACAATTTCTTTTGAGAAGTAGTATTCCTAATAAAATTTACATAAAAATGTAAGGATTTGAGTGTATTTTCTTCTACTTAATATGTAAAATTTAAGCAATCCTCTCTTCACACAGTTAGATACAAAATTACCATAACTTCTTTATTCCCCACATTTTAGTATAATCTGGAACTTTAGATTTATACATTTCTTATTTTTGCATATTATTTTTTAAGAACTATGTTTTGAAATTTGCATTAAATTTTATATGTTAACAAGTATTTAAGCTTTGCTCTCTATTTTACAGGCACAGATGCCTGGCATTTCACTGGGAATTTCACATCACACTTTCATCAATCTTGAGTTATTACTTTGGTTCACTTCCAGATCAGCTGAAAATTATCTTTGGGAAAAAAATTTTTCAGCACTCCATGGCATGCAGAACTTCCCCAACCAGAGGTTGAACCTGTGCCCCATGCATTGAAAGCATGAATGGGGACCACTGGATCACTGAGGAAGTCCAGGAATTTTAGTTTTTAAAAATATTACATATAGGAGATGGTCTTCTAAGTTTTCAAGGATACATGAACAACAAATTAGTAAAGCAGAGAATCTTAGATCATAACTTTCCCTAAACATTATGTTGGCCTGTGCTGTCTTTTGAATTTTTTATACTCTGAAGAATTGATAGGCTACATTATTCTTTTACCTTGTACAATAAATGGGTTCTGACACTTCTAGGAATAGTTAGAAATTTACAGACTTCCTTAATCTTAAAATTTTAAATTTCATCAGATTCTAGCTTAGGTCAGTCTCATTTACACTCTTTCAAAGTATCCTATTATTTCTTGGATAATAGGGTGTAATATATCTATTATTTTCTTCCATCTATTATTCTTTATGACAATTAAAAAAAAATACCTTCATCTCCTTAACTTTCCTCTCTGTATTTCTGAAAATGTTCTGAATATGTAATATTCGCTTATTCACTTTTTTCCTTCTTTTTTCTCCAGCTTCACGAAGACATGCTTAACCCTCCTCCTGAAGTTCCCACTTACACCTCTTCCCTGCCCCCCCAATATTTATTTATTGGCTGTGCTGGGTCCTCCCTGCAGCATGTGAGATTCAGCTTCCTGAGCAGGGATGGAAGCCAGGCCCCTGCATTGGGGCCATGGGGTCTCAGCCTCTGGACCACGGGGGAAGTCCCCAACTTTTAGCTCTTCTTAGACTCTCACGGAGAAAATTTATGACAGGTACAAAATGCTTTCTTGAGTCCTTATATAATTTGAAATGACATGTTAATTAAGGCTACAGAATGATATACAGACTTCTTGGAAAGACCAAAGGTATTTATCTATTTTATTCTTTTCTCCCATTTACAAATTCTTATATGAATTCTATATTTACCAAAAATTCTAAATCAGTGAGTTAAGAATTAAAAATCAAGATATTTGCATTGCACATACTATGAAAATCCTAATGACTAAATAGTAAATGGTAAACAATTCTTTCTAAAATGATATGAGCATATATTTCTAAAGCATTACCTTTAGTGTAATCAACCACCGCTTCCAAAGCTGCTATTCTAATGTCCACAAAGTGGCCATATTCTGCGTAAGATTTAAAAAGAGATGGATCACTGGGCACATGTCCATTCTTCTGAAGCACTCGTATGGCTCTCAAACAACTAGGAAAATAGCATTCATAGTTAAATACTTCTCTTAAAGTATTTTGAATTAAACTTATTTCCTCGGAATATAAAATAATCTGTAACAATAAACTGAAAAATTGATGTAATCTGAATCATCTTTTTAATTTTTTAACACTCAGTTTTTATAATGACCCTAAAAAACTATTAAAAGAAAACATATTTCAAAACTTAGGAAATCCAATTTCAGGTATCATTATATTTATAATAGGAACACACTACAGAAAAATGTATTTAGCATAAGATATAACTTAAATAAAGTACTCTTTCTAAAAGTTTTAGTGATACAAATATGCTTTATTCACTAACATATATGGAAAGCTGAGACTATTTATACTGCTGAATCGGTAAATCAACAATTTTTTTTAGCAAACTCCTAATGAAACAGATAAAACCTGTTGATAGTCATGTACAACAAATTTGAGAGAAACAAAAAATCTTAAAAGAAGTCTAACAATAGAGGGATGTTTAAACTATATCCAATGGGATAAAAGCTTATGCAGATATCAAATGTAATGCTTATGAATAATTTCTAATGACATGAGGAAGTATCATGATATAAGTAGAATATAAAAATTATATATATATGTCAAAAGTTAAAAATTGATATAGTTATCACAGGAAAAAATTTAGAAGACCTCCAAAAGAGTAATAATTTACCTATGGATGGTAGACTCATATAAGATTTTTTTTACTTTATTTCTCTATTTTCTATGAAAATAAATTTCTCTAATAACTATGAAAGCCAAGTAACATTAAGAAGCAAATATGAAGAATCATTATACCTGACAGTGATGGTGTGCCTGTAACTTGGAAGAAGTTTTTCCATATTCAAAAACCTAGTGATTTCTTCAAGAATGAGTCGCACATCCGGATTTAAGTTATCCAAAGTTCGAACTTCATTATTCACACTGACCGCAGGCGTAACAGAGTTGGCAAGGGCATCGATCATCTCTGCGCGGTAATAGTTGTCTGAAAACTAGGCCAAGAGACAGTTACGAGATGATGATAAATTTACACTTCTTTCCAAAAGTGAATGAGATAAAATACAGTAACTGTAAAAACATAAGTTATCTGCAAAGACAAGCAAGTTTTTAGGTAAGTATTCAACTCTGTCCTTTGGCATAGACTCACATATTGGGAGAAAAGAGTGAAAGAGATTTACTTAATAGTAACACACTAGCTACTAGGACATGGAATGACAGACTGGTTCCCAATAGGAAAAGGAGTACGTCAAGGCTGTATATTGTCTCCCTGCTTATTTAACTCATATGCAGAGCACATCATGAGAAACGCTGGGCTGGAGGAAGCACAAGCTGGAATCAAGATTGTCGGGAGAAATATCAATAACCTCAGATATGCAGATGACACCACCCTTATGGCAGAAAGTGAAGAGGAACTAAAGAGCCTCTTGATGAAAGTGAAAGAGGAGAGTGAAAAAGTTGGCTTAAAGCTCAACATTCAGAAAACTAAGATCATGGCCTCTGGTCCCATCACTTCATGGCAAACAGATGGGGAGACAGTGATAAACCTAGCTGCTGAACCCTGAGGCCCAGAATCAGACTGCCACAGGCTCACAGCTCTTCTGCAGTTTCCTGTTTGTCTCTGGCTGCTCCGTGCAGCAAGCAGGTTCTTCGTTCCCCAGCCAGGTACTGAACCTGCACCCCCTGCAGTGAAACCGTGGCGTATCAACCACTGGACCTTCAGGGAAGTACCAAATATATGTTTAAACGAAATGTGAGATGGCAACTACCATGACTTCTTTTTCTATTTAACATGGTATACTGCCTAGCATAGCATATATTCTCAAAAACACTTGCTGATTGTTAGAATGATAATGAGTAAGGTGAAATAACTTTTGAAGCATGGCATTCAATAGCTATTTACTAAATTGTGAATAGAACACACATGATGGTTAAAAAAGAAGAGAGTCAAGTTCATCAATGAACGGGTTATCCAAGAGGAGCTGTTTTCTGATAGAAGAAAAAAGCAGCCAGAATGAAACTGCGGTGTCAGACTTCACCAAAACAAACATCAGCTGAGTTCCCAAAATTTGATGTGCTACTCTGTCCACATTATAACAGGTATAAGGAACATTTAAAAATCAACCAATCTTGGTTTTCGGATATCTGGTTATTATAATAAATCATATTTGTATGTTTCTATCTCTAGAAATTTCAAGTCCCATGGACACAACAATGATTTCATAGTCTAAATATTTCTCTTGAAAACAAAATATCACTGGCTAGTTTTATTAACATTAAAGTAACGTACCTTATTTTTTCTGTTGTCATTGTACTTGATTAAGTCTAAAATAAATGTTAAGACTTCTTTGGGACAAAGGTTGTGAACATCTCTCAATAAGGCCATTGCAACTGGCATAGTCTAGAAAAAAAATTTTGTTTTCAATTTTCATCACTATAATTCAACGCAGTGCATGCTGAGAAAGGGCTGCCCTGGGGCTGACAGCATCTGGAGGGAGTCCAGGCGCCCAGCCCCCCTGGCTCCTACCCCTCCCGCGGGAACAGGCCTCAAACGCTCCAGCAAGAGAGCTAAGCAGGAGTCCCGGGGGAGAGCCGCAGAGCTGGAGGCACTCGGTAGCCCCCCTGCAGGAAGAGGGACACGTCACACAAATGCAGCTCTGTGATTTACAGAGGAAAAGGGATGCATGGGCTTTAGCATCATCAGATCTGTACCCCACTGCCTATAAGGGGGCTTATTTCAGCTAGCTGCTTGCTGAGCACCACTTTCAAGGTTAACAGATACAGTGGCTAGAGGCATATGGCAGACAGCAGAATTCAACTACTAGTCTCAAGACACACAGACTCTCCAGTACCACCTTGTTCTCAGCCTAAGGAAAAACAGTAAATTACCTGAAATCCAACTTCCCCCTTTTCAAATTTTCATAGACAAGTTTTCTAAGGAGGTGGAAGCCTGACCCACAGAGGTAACCTCTACCAGAACAATAAGCAGAGCAAAGCTATTCCATCTCAAGATAGAACCACAGACAATGGACATCACAGTCCCCAGTACAGAGAGATTTGAACTATTTTCTCTTCTGATCAAAATAACTATACCCTCTAAACTGGTGGAGACGAAACGTAGCGTGGCTCCTTTGCTAGGTTGAAGGCGCAGAAGCAACAGATGGTCACTGTTCCAACAGGTGTTACCAAGGCTGTAAGAACTGAGGGAAAGATTCTGTTTCACAGACACAGGACTTAAATTTAAGCATGAATCTTCATTCTTTTCTCTGGCACTGCAAGTATTATGTGAAAGGTGAACTGGTCTGAAAGCACTGGCTTCTCCAATTTTTTTTGACTGCAAACCACACTAAGAAATATGTTTATATCCCAACTGAACACACACATACAGTCACATATACAAACTAAAAAATAAAACCAAAACAACTTTTAACTACCCTTATTACATGTGTTGCATTCTGATACTGCCTATTGTTTTATTTTGTTTAAAAACAAAAACAAAAAAACTTACAAACTGATTTCATGACTGCCTGCCTAAAGGGTCACAACTCCCACTCTGCACAATGACCCAAGGCCCACGGAAGAACAAGGGCACAGCCAAGGGGACGTGCTCGACAAGACACGGAAATTAGCTTGCTTCCAGGCCACACGTTAGTGAAACGGCAATAACAAGAGCTGAGCAACACGTTCAAGGACTACGAAAGGCTCAGCTGTTAAAGATAACAGACGCCTCAGACTTCTTTGATGGCACCAACACTGGCTTTCCTCACACCCAGGCCTTCTGAGTCTGCTCTGCTGACGACATCCACTGTAGGGGAGTCATGACTCCCGCTCTCAGCGCGGCCTCAGCACGGCCGAGTGACCCTTGCCCACCTCCCTCCTTCACACACAGACTGCACCTTGCTTACCACCCCCCTCAACACCTCCCACTTCATTTCATCTGGTTTCTACCTGCCTCAGAAAATGGGATGTTTTTACCTTTTCTAAAATTGACCTTCCAACTATGTCCTGCCCACTACTAACAACTTCAGAATTTGCTCTATCTTGTCTTTTTTGTATTTACTTGCTTCCACGTGAACACTTCACCTGCCCCACTAGTTCTTCACTTTGTGCCAGACATGCCTCAAGCCTTTTCTCCCTCTGCACAAAATAAAACCTGAAGTGCCCTTTCTCAGCCTTGCTTTATCCTTAACATGTCTCCTTTTCTCATACTCAACTTTACTCCTCCTTCTAGTTCAATCTAGTTAATCTAACCTCTGCCTTCGTTATTAAGTTACTCAAAATATTTTACAAGTGATTCCCAAGTTGCCCAAATACTGACCACCCCGCCAATCCCACACCGCTTCCTAAACAGTGACTTCATCACACCACCACTTTTTAAATTACCATTTATAAACAACTTACTATGTGATAAAAATACAGTGTAAAACCCTTCACATGCTTGATATTACTTAATTCTAAAAAAGATAAACTTTACAAATGACTAAACCAAGGCTTAGAGTTGAAAGACTTGTCCTCTTGGAAACTGCTAGTGAGTAGCAGAGCCAGGACTAAACCAGAGCTGTGTGCTGCATTGTCTCTGACCCAGAAATGCTGTCCACACTCGACAGGGACAGCCATCAGGACTTTCGGGTACCTCCGTCCCCCAGGGAGCCAACCAAAAAGTCAAATCATCCATTTCTATTGACTTCAGTATTAATGTGGACAGTGAGTCACTTGCACACAGTTCATAAAACCAAAGAACAATCAAAACTTTGGAAAGTATTTTAGAAGCAAAAAGAGAAAAAAGACAAAATAATCTGTAGGAAAGTAATATTTGAAGAGTCCTCAAGGTAAATGAATACATACTGATATTGGCATAAAATAATTATAAGAAAACTAGAAGGGAAACTGTACCTTCTGTAGAAAGTAACTTTGAAAGCTCATAAAGTTGTTTGTTTTCACAATGTTTGGACAAGTTTTACAACAAAACATCCTAGTGAAGAGCGACTTCATGGCTGGTGGTCCTGTCCATGTGCTCACCATTGAATTTGCAATCTGCAAATAATCAGAAAATGGAATAATTTCTGTCACCATGGCAAATGTATTTTTAAATAAGTAAAATAACTTTCTGAAAGTTATCAATATACTGGATTCATTTCCAAGGATTTCAATTCTTAAAACTTTAATATATTTCAGCGTCTCACTATCATTTCCAAGAAAATACATAAACTCACCCCTCCTAAAATTCTATGTACGCGTGTAACTATTTTCTATTAGTTAATCTCTAAATTGGAGCATTCCTTTTATGTTTTAAGAAATCTTGTTTGCAAAGACTTCTAAATTTGTCCATTCAGGCAGATAAGTTCTAATATTTTAATCAGATAGAAACATCACCATGCACTTTAAATAAGGCTTTTAACTCTATTCTAACTGAAAAATAAGACAAATACAGTCCTACCACTTAAATCTGTAAGAACACATTACAAAGAAAATACATCTTGTTATTGATACTTTGAAAGTGAAAGGTGCTCAGTCGTATTTGACTCTTTGTGACCCCATGGACTGCAGCCTGCCAGGCTCCTCTGTCCACGGAATTCTCCAGGCCAGAATCCTGGAGTGCGTAGCCTTACCCTTCTCCAGGGGATCATCCCAACCCAGGGACTGAACCCAGGTCTCCTGCATTACAGGTGGATTCTTTACCATCTGAGCCACCAAGAAAGCTAATAGTGTATAAAAACCATAGCTGAAAAGAATGAAATTATAATTAACTTTAAATAACACAGGCTATAATTTTACGGATTTGCTAAGGATTTAGCATGTGAGAATTACAAGAACTTTACAGAAGCAATAAAATTACACCCTCAGCAGATGATTATCAAAGAAAATCATATTTTCCCGTATATATCTGAGTAGATAAAGGGGTCTAACTACTCACTATTTACCATTAAAGGTGAAACAAATATAAATCATTATCATCTGCTGAAATGCTGGACAAGTGGATATAGCAGTGAGGAAAGCAAGAGAGTCAATACATGGGAATGAACTTATCATCAAGATGCTTTTAAAGACCTGGAACCCAGGATTTCTGGTCAAATATCTGTCAGCACTTTTTGATTTTCATTTGTTCTATCATCAAATGTTTCTTTTCTTTTTGGGGGGATCTAAAGAAAAATATTTACTTTTCTTAATAAATTAACTTTTGTAGAATGCTAAATGATAGAATCTATCATTTCAAATTCCATATCCCTATACTGAATACTAAGCTCTATCCAACAAGAAATCATCACCATAGTGGGATAAATTAATGAATGAATGAATTTCAAGTACCATAAGGTAAAACATCCCTCAAACCAAGGAACTGCTTACATTTTTGCTTTAACAATGTGCAGGGCAATTCAATACAATGGGGAAAATACTCTTTGCTTTTGAAATCTTTCAGTTTGACAGTCACAAAACTTCAGTGCACAATTTATTTTCAGGTCAAAACATGTTTCTTTCAAATCGGCCTTGTTAAAAGTGTAAGGCATAGTTCCGGCGAGGCAGAAAAGGAAAGACGACCTCAACAGAAGTAGGTTACCTTTATTCAGGCAAGGCGGGGCGACAGTCGGCCTAATGACCAGGCTGAGCGCCGAAAGGGATCAGGGAGGCTTCATACTTATAGGGAGGTTTGTGGAAGCGATAAGGGAAATGTCAATCAAGTGGGATATTTTGAGTATTCTTTTGTTGAGATGACACTTGTAGTTGGGCAGGGGGTGATAAGTCTTCTGGGTGGGTGTAGGGGGTGGTAGGTTTCCGGACAGGGGGTGATAAGTTCCAGATAGATGCAGCTGGCCTGGAGCCTCAGGATGGAACTAAAGTTATGCTTTGTTTTCTCCGAAGTTAGATGATTCAGCAAGGGGCCTTTGAGACTGTTGTTCTCTTTTCTAGGCCCAAAAGACTCCTTCAAAAAGAATGTGGCAAAGGAGACCAATCACACCAAGTAAAATGAAAGACTGCAGAGAAGTTTAATATCTCTTCAGGGTTGTTTTTTTAAACGCACTAGCCATCTTATTTTCTTTGCACTGTACATGACGTCACCTTTGCAAGGCAGAAGCAGGCGGACATCCTCACTCGGTAGAAACACTGCTCCTGCTCCAGTATGTCCGTGAGGGCGAGCCGGGACGCGGGCGTGGGGAACTTCTCCAAGGCCGAGATGGCCTCCTGCTGGGCGACCACGTCCCTCTCGTAGCGGAGCTGGTACTGCCACATGAAGTCCGCCTGCTCAAACTCCACCTTCCGCAGCACCGCCATGTCCGGGTCGATCCTTATCCACAGCAGAGGAGAGTCGGCACTGAAAGCAGAGAGCAGGCTCGTTTCCTTCTTTTCCACTTCATATATTTATAAAATAAACACACAGCATTTATTAACCGGATTGTCTTCTCCATGCTGTACTCAAAACTGCCTGGAGTTTTACTATATTCGTTTGTTGTTTTTTTTTTTTAAATCACACCGACAACTTTCTCATTATATCTAATATGAATTTCAAGTTTTATATGTCTAACCTATATCAATCTTGCTGAAACAAAAAAATCCACCTGAAAAAATAATTTGGGGACTTTATTAGTGACTACACAGTGTGAAAAGGGAAAACAGGACCAAATTTCTTCATTTTATTTTCTAAAGCTTAACACTTGACAATCGTTACAAACGCCACTCTATTAGAAATCAATCTGTGACTGAACTTACTCCATTGCAGAAAGATCCATGTCAACTTCTTCGCCATTCATCAGTGGAATTTTTTTCTTCTTATTCCTACATTTAACGAAAAGTAAGTTAGAAAATTCTGACATTTCCAATTTTGACAAGAGGTAAAGAGCAGCTGAAGTTCAAATTAAGAATAGCATGTAGTGTTGAAGATATTCTAAGGAGGAAGAGATGGAAAATATAATGGAATTTAAACACAACAAAACCTATCTACTTTGAAACTGAAGAGGATGAAATAAATGATATTAAAAGGTCTTCCTGATCAATGTTTAACAAAAGTCAGAAATATCTAATTAAAAGTCAACTTAAAACATATACATATTTCAAAGAACTAGTACCTGGAAATTTTATACAAGAAGGTAAGAGATCTACCAATAAAGAAATGCTTTATTAAAAAAACAACAACACAGGCCTGAACTGAGAAATGAATGATTCTGAACAAGTGCTATACATGCAAGGTGCTACTCTATATGAAATGAAGTAAGAAGTTAAGTACAAAACATCCTCACAGTATGAATTAACATGCATAATTAGTTAATACGCACAAGATTTATGATGAGCCAAAACAAAAGCAACTGCCTCCATGCAAGTTACTCCTGAATAATTAAATCTTCTGGACACTACACTAAATGCATGGTCATGTGAGGACAAATACAAATGGGAAGAGAGAGCACAGTCTTCTTGCGTTCCTCATGACCTGCTGTTATTACGGAGAAAACAAAACTAAGGAATTGTGATGAAAAGGGTAGCAATCAGATGCTCCCAATGTCAAAGGTGAACAGAACAAAAAGAAGAAGGATCTCCTTTGAACTAAGAAAGAATTTTCACAGAGAATGATTACAGGGAGACTTCAGAATCAAGTTCTCTAAAGGACTCAAAATCAACTGACATGCTTGTCTGAGATGACCTAAGTGCAGTCATGAATAAAAAACTTTTGTTCCTAAAATTCTGACATTGATACACACTCCTCCAGCAAAGAATAAAAATGTTCTCATTTTTCACTAGTCAGAGTATGTGCTGAGTTAAAAAAAAAAAAGTGGTAAAGAAAAAGCATATTAAATAAAAGATGAACTATTGCTGGCAATGTGCCTTAGAAAGACATCTGGGTTGCTCCTAAGGTCACAGTGACACGGAGAAAGGCGGGGTAGACACAGGAAGAGAGGACAGGGGCTTTGTCACGACATGCGCACTCAGCTCCTTTCTTTAGAGTCAGTGTTCACTTCCCCCAAGTTTTCTACAGCTATTAATCCAATGAGATTAGTAAGAACAACCCTGAGCAATCTGTCCTGAATTTTTCCTGGCTCCCAAAACTCAAACTTCCATTCTACCTCCCCCTGTTCCTACAAAATAAGGATTCTCATTTTAAAATTACTTGTTTAATTCTAAGGATAAAAATGTTGTCAAGAACAGAAAGTGGATAAAGAATCTGGTAATACTAACTTGAAGTAAAATGGGGGAAAAAGATAGTAGATAACATGTCCTCTACCTAAAAAATTAGGGGTTTTATTGTGGACAGTGCCTACCTTCTGCTTTTGGAATGGCAAGGTATATCGTGCTTAAGACTGTTTTCTTCAATTTGCAATGTGTGATTGAAGGATCCGTCTAACTCCTGAACTGTCACTTTAAGTGGTCCCTTTAAAAAGAAACACACTGTTCAAAGATAGTGCTAGGAAAAGAAAAAAGAACAGAAACAAATCATGTGTGCTCTTACATGTAAGGAACATTCACCGAGACATTAAACAACACTGTATAAGACTCGCATGTGCAGACTCAGAAGGGCAGCTGGTGCCAGAGGAGGGGAACTGGGAGACACTGTCTCCCCAAGACCTCTCTAAGTAAGCCCTCCTTCCCGTCACTGACACTGGGTGTTTGCTCAATTTCAGTCTTTGCAAACGAAATCTCCTTATGAAAGTTCCAACCAGCTCCTCACCCATAAGCTGTTCCTTTATTTAAACTGGGCAGAAAGTGGTGCAGAAAGGCCATTTTGGAAAAAAAACTTACCACATATTTCTGGGTTCCAGGAGATGTATAATCTTGTTTTATTTCCAATTCCAAGACATTTCGCTTTCTATTAAAGGCAAAACTTCCGTAAAATTTTACCACTCCGCTCTGGTCTCTGAAGAACTGTAAAGGAATCTTTGCAAACTGGAATGAACGTGTACTAAAAAAAATAAATTATTCATTAGGGTCATCATAATTTTCAAACACATTCCCACCAGTTCAAAGCTTAAGAGCATACTCCACTGTAAACCAGGTGGCAAAGCATTCAAAATTCCTGTGAAAAATGCTTTCCCAGATTTAAAAGAAAAGATCTTTCAAAAACAGTTTTTTTGAAAGAAGCAAAACCACTCTACAGGGTTATTAATATAAAGTGCTTTGAAATGAAAAAATGTAACAACCGAAAAGTTCCAAGATAGCATGCAAGCTGTGCCAATCCCCAGTCACATCTAAAAGCCACCAGACCACTGCATCTTACAAGTGACCCTACAAGCCTGTCTGGTGGATCATTCACCTCCCTCATCACCAAGCCTACTGCTGCACTCACACACTAAAAGGTACTTTAAAGTAAGCTAAACTTCACGAATACAGATGTGCATGGATGTGTGCACCTCAGTGGCTAGTTGGCACCTCAGAGGAAATGATTTACAGTTCCTCGTAACATCTACCATTATTTGCCTCCTTTTATCCCCCAGAGCTCTTCCTTCTTCCCCTTATACAAATAACCTTCCCTCCTTCACTTAACTACTACTGAAAAGGATACACCCACTGCTTTATTAAAGGCTGGATGTCTTTGCCAGAGACATTCGAAATGGATTTCAAAAATCCAGATGTGGAAACCAACATTTGACTCCACATATGTGACTGGAACTTCTGAGATGAAGCAGTACTAGCCAAACTTAGCAGTTTATTGAAAACCTGTAAGAAAGTATCATTTAGTGTGTCTGTGTAACACAATTATACATTGCTTTCAATTCTGTACTATTCCCACTTTGCAATGTAAGTTTATTATAGACAATCATAGAAGACAACAATCTCACATCTTACTTCATAGACTGTCTTAGTTAAAAACTATGAGCAGTAAAGCATGAAAAGATTTAAACAGCCAGACCACAAAACCATTCTTCTAAACAGAGCTGAATTTTAATGATGTCCTGGCCAGACACTGACACTGCGTTTTTAGGAATGATAATAATATACATCTATAGTGCACTGTGCCATGAGCTTCAAGAAGCTGAGAGCCTTCATGTGGATTTATACCACTCTAAGAAGTAGACTGGCTCTCTACAGACCACCTCTCACTTGATACTTGTTCTTCAAAGGCAAGGTGAAGGATAGAGGATTCAAGAAACTTAATTTTGAGGCAAATTTAAAATGCTTTTTCAAAAAGATTACTACAAAGTTATTTTTCATTTACCTCTAAGAATATCATCAATGGAAAAAAAAAATGGCCAAGCATTTATAATACAAGTGGCTTCTATCATCTCAACTAGAACATCTCCATGAGTTCCATCAACTTGCTTAAACATAAGGGAGAACTTAGCAACAGAAAAATAAACATCTTTTGAATAAATCTGCTTTTTTCTGCTGAAAATATCTTCCTCTTTAACATTCTAAATACTGCCAAACACAAAATCCTAGTATAACTAGGTTTTACTTTTAACCTCACACTTTAATCTTATCTTCATAAAAACCCTGCACTGCATGGATCAAGTATTGATACCCACTCTACATCTGGGGAAACACAAACAAAAAGAATAGGTTAACTGGCACAAAACCAGAAATTCAGACCAAAGGAACAAGATAGAAAGCCCAGAAACAAACCCATGCACCTATGGGTACCTTATCTTTGACAAAGGAGGCAAGAACATACAATGGGCCAAAGCCAGCCTCTTCAGTAAGTGGTGCTGGGAAAACTGGGCAGCTACATGTAAAGAGTGAAATTAGAACACTTCCTAACACCATACACAAAGATAAACTCAAAATGGATTAAAGACCTATATGGAAGACCAGAAACTCTAAAATTCTTAGAGGAAAACATAGGCAGAACACTTTATGACATAAATCAAAGCAAGATCCTCTATGACCCACCTCCTAGAGTAGTAGAAATAAAAACAAAAGTCAACAAGTGGGACCTGATTAAACTTAAAAGCTTTTGCACAGCACAGGAAACTATAAGCAAGGTGAAAAGACAACCCTCAGAATGGGAGAAACTAATAGCAAATGAAACAACTGACAAAGGATTAATTTCCAAAATATACAAGCAGCTCATTCAACTCAATACCAGAAAAACAAACAACCCAATCAAAAAGTGGGTAAAAGACCTAAACAGACATTTCTCCAAACAAGACATACAGATGGCTAACAAACACATGAAAAGATGCTCAACATCGCTCATTATTAGAGAAATGCACATCAAAACTACAAAGAGGTATCACCTCACACCGGTCAGAATGGCCCTCATAAGTGCTGCAGAGGGTCTGGACGAAAGGGAACACTCTTGCAGTGTTGGTGGGAATGTAAATTGATACAGCCACTATGGAAGATGGTATGGGGATTCCTTAAAAAACTAGGAATAAAACTACCAAATGACCCAGCAATCCCACTCCTAGGCATACACCCTGAGGAAACCAAAATGGAAAGAGACATGTATATCCCATTGTTCATTGCAGCACTATTTACGATAGCTAGACCATGGAAGCAACCTAGATGTCCATCCACAGATGAATGGATAAAGAAGTCGTGGTACATATACACAATGGAATATCACTTGGTCATAAAAAGGAATGCCTTTGAGTCAGTTCTAATGAGATGGATGAACCCAGAACCTATTTTACAGAGTGAAGTAAGTCAGAAAGAGAAAGATAAACTTTGGATTCTATCGCGAATGTACGGAATCTAGAAAAATGGTACTGAAGAATTTATTTACAGGACAGCAATGAGAAAGAGACATAGAAAACAGACTAATGGACATGGGGAGAGGGGAGGAGAGGGTGAGCTGTATGGAGAGGGTAACCTGGACACTTGCATCACCATGTGCAAGATAGACAGCCAACAGGAACCTGCTGCGGCTCAGGAAACTGTCACCCAGAGGGCGGGGTGGGGGGAGGTGGGAGGGAGGTTCACAAGGGAGGGGACGTGCATGTGTCTATGGCTGATTCATGTTGAGGTTTGACAGAAAACAACACAATTCTGTAAAGCAATTATCCTTCAGAAAATAAGTTAAAAAAAAAAAAAAAGAACAGTTTACTTACTAGACAAACAGCTAATTAGTAACTGAACTTCAGCTATAAAGCCAGATGCCCTGATTCCTAGTCTACAAAACAGTATTCAGACTATATGCACATAGAACAGATCTTTCTTTACAATTATTCACTTCTTTAATACTTACTTGCAACATAAACTCCATACTGATCCTGTTTTCAATCAGTCTCATCACAAGGTGAGCTTTACACTGGAACATAGTGTAGTATTCCCAGGAGAGCGTATGTGGATGCTTTATGGAGAAGTGTAGATGGGACGCTGGGCTAAGAAAACAGATTTTCTTAGTGTAACAAATCTGAATGAAGTAAATAATAAATTTCATGGCTACATCAAGACACTAAGTCAAAAACCTCATGGGAATACCTGAGAAATTCCTTAGTATGAGACCAACGAAGACTAGGAAACATCTAAAAATAAACTTAACTATAAATAAATTATAAAGTTTTATGAAAGGACATAAAGGAAAATTTGAATAAATGGAAACATCTCCTAGGCAGGAAGACACCAAGTGTAAATAATTCAATGCTCTCAAATTCATTCATACAATCAATGCAATTCCAATCAACATCCCCAGGTTAAAGCATACACAAAAAACCACTCAAGGTGGATCATATATCTAAAACAAAAACAATGATAAAAGTACTAGAAAAAAATAAAGGAAAAAATTTTCTTTTCATAATTTTGGGATGGGAAAAATCTTCATAAGGAAAAATATAAAATCCAGAGGACATAAAGACCAGATTGACCATGTAAAAATGAAAAATTCTGACATGATGAAAGAGATTATCAGTAAAAGAAAGGCACAGTCGGCAGAAAAGATTTATGACATACATGAAAATTTGAAGTGTTTACACTTTTTTACAATTTCAAATAATGCTACAGTGACTATCTTTTAATACATATGCATGTACTTCTCTATGGCAAATATCTAGAAGAATAATTTCTATATGATAGCAGAAATTGAACAGCTGAATCTAAAAATTACCCATTTTAGAATTTCGATTGGTACCAACAAATTACCCTTCAAAATTAGTGTTACCAAATTATCCTCTCACAATCAATATGTAAGAATAGTCATTACACTTCCTTAAAAAATACAGCATATTGAAATTTTAAATATTTGCTAAATTGATATTTGAAAAATTACTTTTAAACTTCACTTAGTACTTCTGAGCTTATGCACAGCAATATGAAAAAGGTTACATAAACTCCAAGGTATCATGGAATACTATATACAGCATGCAAACAGAACAAAGTAAATTCATGTATGGCTTCCTAGGTGGCTCAGTGGTGAAAAAATCCACCTGCCAATGCAGGAAAAGTGGGTTCAATCCCTGGTCCAGAAGATCCCCTGGAGAAGGAAATGGCAACTCAGTCCAGGATTCTTGCCTTGGAGAACTCCACTGAGCCTGGTGTGTTAAAGTCCACAGGATCGCATAGAGTCAGACACAACTAAGCAACTGAACAACAACAACAAAAGCTAATGTACAGCCCCATGGAGTGCTTGCCAAAATATAGATATGATTAAATTTTTTAAAAAAGAAAAGTATACAGTAATATGCATAATTAAATTATACTTTGTGACTGCCATATACACATAAAAGCCAAAAAAAAAGAGGTCTGGAGGACAATATACCAAATTTATAATCACGGTTATCTCCAAGGAGAGGAAGTGGTAGGAGTGAGATGTGGTAAAAGAGGGCAAAGCAGGATCTTTTCCTTTTTATTCCACAAGCTTATAAATTGTACTGTTTTGAATCTCCTCAAAGAGCATGCATTCATCTGTTACTTTTACACATAAATTTTGAAAATCAAACATACAGAAAGAACTAAATAAATGGGCAGAACAACCTCAAAACATTCAGTGTGAACAATACTTGCACACAATGGGAGGCTCTAATTACACACTGGGAAACTGCCAAAGGGCAGGCAGTCAAGAGAAGAAAGTGAAAAGAGCTAACATTTGAATGAGTGCATACTATGTTTAAAGCTTCATCTCAAGTAACCCTTGCAACCAGTATGATTAGGGCAGATCATCACTGTTTGACACATTAAAATACACACACACTTAGAAAGGCTATACAATTTTCTTAGCTCACAAAAATCAGTAACTACAAAAATCCAAGTTTCTCTAACTCCAAACTCCTATGCCTTCCCACTGACTTAATCGTGTCTCAGTGACCACACTTCAACAAAAGAAAAGACTACTGGTGAACAAATTGCAGTTTCTTAACCTTCGTCGTACTTTTAGACACTTGGGTAGCCTCATTAATCCTGCAGACCACAAGAGAAAAACTGCCTTTAAATGCACAGAAAATATACAAGTTTACAAAGGAAACCAATTATAACGAAATACAGCTATCAAAATATTTTTTAAAACTACAACATTACCAATATATGTGCTAGTTTACTAATACATTAAATAACAAGATCTAGTAGTGGTCTAGTGTTGCAATTCTAACATAATGAGTGTAAAACAGATCTCAAGATATCTGCTAACAATTAAAACGCGATAGGAAGACATCCATGATTTCTACTATTGGCAAAGTCACAGCATTGTCTGTTATCTACATTTATAATTAAAGGAAACATAAAATTCCAGTTAATGGTTAGTAGAAATACAGAAACAATTTCCCATCCAATTCAGTTCATATTCCATTAGGGAATTTATGGATCCTAGGACAAATAAAAATTCCTGCCAGCACCACTGTGTTGCTATAAATGGCTATTTCCTTTACAGTGACTTAAGAAACAGAAAAAAGAAAAGGAGATAAAAGGGAAGAGTAAATAAGTGTCTAGATAGTTGGCCATTTAGATAAACAGGTATAGGTAGGCTGTGTTGATGATGATACTATCTACTTAGACTTAAAAAATTAATCAGTGATACATAAGCAAAATACTTGTTCCATTATTTTTAAATTTCTATGAGAGCAGTATGATATATTAATATTAGCATTAGGAAATTAACATGAAAAAGAAAAAAAGCATTGCCTTTTTAAAGTTTTTTTTGAATGTTTAAATCCATCTACAGCCACCACATGCAACAGTAGTGAAAGGAGTAATAAGAATATCACCAGTATCTGTGGTCTCAGGATGGACTACTTCTGTGGCCTATATGAGCCTCATTACACACACAAGTGATTGTAAGACTAATCTCATAAAGCAAGGTTTGTAATATCATCTCTGAACAATAAACATACTTATCCTTCTCTTTTCCTCCACCAAATATGGGATGTAATAAAACTCCACCAGTTTTCAGTTCATATGCCACTATTTTGTCCAGCTCCTAAGGATATAAAAACAGAGGCCAGTCAACATTATTTTACATATTAAATTTTAGAACTAAACTGTGATTTCTAATTTCCTGGAATCAGAATGTAAATTTCCGAAAGTAAATGAAATATATTTGGAGAGTAGTTATGCTCTCATAAACAAGGCAGACTACACAGCTGGCTGAGTGATGGGGCCAAGCAGCCGTCTCTCCTGTGGGCCTCAGGGATGGCCGGCAGCCCAGCAACTTCTCCTGCTGGTTCTTCCCAACCTTTCTGACCTGTTCTCCAATTTCTCTCTTCCTTCTCTGTATTTTGCTTCTGGGGGAGGATTTAAGCAAGTAAAAACAAATAGGGATAAAATTATGTCAGGAATCCACAATTTTAAAGCTCTACTTTTCTCTAATATGACACAGGTCCAAGTCTCAGTGGAAACGAGAGACACTGTAGCTGCGCTGAGAGCCCCTGGCGGCCCACGGGGCGCACGGGCAGTGCGGGCAGTGGCGGGGGCCGCGGGGCAGCGGGGGCGCGCGGGCAGTGGCGGAGGCCGCGGGGCAGAGGGGGCGCACGGGCACTGCAGGCAGTGGCGGAGGCCGCGGGGCAGCGGGGGGAGCCCGTGGCGGCCCAGGGGGCGCACGGGCAGTGCGGGCAGTGGCGGGGGCCGCGGGGCAGCGGCGGGAGGCCAGCTTGAAGCCTGGCTCCACTGCTCACTAGCTGTGTAACTTTAGCCAAATAACTTCTCTTTGTCTCAGTTTCCTTGTCTGTAAATGCAAATAATGACAGAGCAGTTAGCAGGTTTAAGATGGTTATTATTTACAAAATGTTTGCTTAACAGTACCTGGAATACCATACATGCTGTATGCCACATTTCCCCCTTGCTTAATAGTTTTTGAACTAAAAAATGGACTTTTTAGTCCAGTTCTAGATATATGGGTTCTTTCATAATTCTCAGTGTTTGAAATTTTTTACAATTACTTTTTAACTTACTTGAGTTTAGGTTTAGAGGACCAAGGTATATAAAATGAAAAAAAGGGGAGGATAAAAACGGTATATTTAATGAGGCTATTAAAGGCTAAAATTTTTCCAACTGAGAAGGGAGAAGATAAACATGATAATAAAATGTACATGAACAGAATGGGCTGTGCAAAATACAACTGATTTTTTTCTGTTTGGCCAGAATCTTTAAATAATGGGAAAAGATGCGAAAATGACAGAGAAGGTAAATGTGTTGCAGGACTAGCCAATGTCCAGTGAGTGCGTCCTGTGACTTGGGTACCACACACACCACATGTACGATGCCTCTAGTTCCTGTCCACGGCGTAGATGCTACTCCTACTTACACTCCTGATACAAGAGGCCTGGAAAGGTTAACCAAAATCATAAAGCCTGCAAGTGAATAAAAGCAAAATGAAAAGCAAACTGACTCCAGAATCTGGGTTCTAAGTCTAGACAAATTTAGACAGCACGGCTCCTCTGTCCGTGGAATCTTCAGGCAAGGACACTGGAGTGGGCTGCCATCGTCCACCTCAGGGGACCTTCCTGGCCCAGGGGTTGAACCCGCTCACGTGTGTCTCCTGCACTGGCAAGAGGATTCTTTACCACTAGCACCACCTGGGAAGCCCTTAGATGTTACGTTAAAGTCACAGAATTACACTAAAAATCATTACTATGAGGAGCAGGAATATATCTAACAGCTGAATTGATATTTAAGGAGCTTAAATATTCTCATTCTTAGCAAGTCTTTGGAGGCCAACAATGGCAACAGAAACTAGATAAAATAGATAAGTCTCTATAAAACGATTCTCATTTTTTTCGGAAGAAATCAGGGTCTTTCAATTAACAGTAAGTATTTTATAGTTACTAAAAATAAAGCAAAATCTGGAGAACACAAACACATCTTATTGACTTCTACATAGATAAATGGATCCAGATGCTTTTACCTCTTTAATCCAGTGGCGGTATTCATTAACACCAAAAGTTTTCTTCATCCAAAGACCATAAATATAACCAGAAATTCCTTTCAATACCCATTCATCAGACCTAAGCAAAAAGCCAAATAACATTATTTATTTTAATAGAAATAAAACATAATAAACTTTATTATTTTAATAATAAGAATTCTTCAGATAAGGCCAAGAGGGTAACAGAACAAGCATAGCAAGCACTTCTCTGCCTTTTTAAAGGAAATAAAAGTCACTAGACTATGTGGTTCTCCCTCTCCCTCTGGCTGCGTCCTCCTTGCCCATCCCTTGCACCGCCTCCAGGCTCCTCTCTGTGCTTCCTCTGGCTGAGCTCCTCCCTCAGGTCCAAGTCTATCCACGCCATCCACTCCTGAGGAACCACGGCATGAAGCCAGGACCACAGGGCTCAGTTCTGCAAAGTCCACACTCTAGTACTGCCAGCCCCATGCATAATTGTTAGCGGTAGCCTAAGACCTGAAGTTTAACCACTTACTTCTTAGTTTCTTAAGAGGAAAGACAATGACACCATTCATTCATGTATATACTTATGTTTATCTATTCATTCATTCAAACATTTTGTCTACATGTTCCAGAGACTATTCTTTAGCGAAACTATGTGCCTTAGGAAATTATAAATTAAGAGGCCTTACCCTCTGCCCTTCACCCTCCAGAAAGAAAAATAAAAAGAAATCAAGACTTACATACTATCAATATGTTATAATCCTAGATTATAATCTTAAGGGAATTTTGTCTGTTTCTTCAAATTTACCTCAAGTTAGTCAGAAAGAAAACAAAAAGTATTTTATTTCTCACATTTTTCAAGTAAATTAGTACAAAACTAGGCACTAGCAGGAAATCCCTACCCATCATCAGTACTGCAGAGGATCACTGTTTTCCCTACACAACACCAGGTGAACTGAGAACTGACATCAGAGTCCCAACTACAGCTCTCTGTGCGTTCGAGTCCTGCTATCTACAGTGTTTACTCAGCTCTTTAAGGAGCTGCTCCTATCAAAATTCTTACCTTATTCTTATTGAAAATTATCGAACTGATTATACTGATATTTTGAGGGAATGGCCAAAAATTTAGGATGAAATTTATACTCATTACTTTTCTTTAAACATATACAGAATAGCGTCTGTTAATTATCTGCAGTTAGAACAAAGTTCAACTTACACTGCAGGAAAAGAAAATAAAAATAAACTTCTGATTCTTCTCAGGAGTTGTAAACTTTGAAATTACTCACCAAGACATTCTGGATATGAAACATCCAAAAAACTGCTGGGCCAAAGACTGGGCTAAACACCTTCTGGTCAAAGGTGTCTCATCTATGATCATAGCACTGTGTAGCAAATTAGTGCTGGAATTTCAAAGAGCAGACAGGTAATTATAACCAAGAAATAAATAAATACTCAATCAAGATAAAATAATCACACTTTTAAAACGATGGAATTCAATTAAGATATAACAGAGAAAAACCAGAATACTTTCCCCAAGAGCTTTCACGTCTTTTCAAATTTTAGCTGAAATCCATATTTTAATAACTTTTGTTTAAAGTAAGGATTGTAATGCTCCCCACTGATTTCCATGAAAAATATAAATATTCTTTTCGGGGGCTAGGCAGTTGCAGCAGCAATCAGAAATTGGTATGTTCATCAGAGACTAGTCCTTTTACGAGGGGGGGGGGTCTTCTCATTTCAAAAATCTTTTTCTAACAATACTACTTTTTGTCCTATAATATTTACTTTCAAATACACTGACCCATCAGATCTTCAAACCACTCTGAAGAATGCAGGAACACTACTATTATGTACATTTTACAGAAGAGAAAATAGACCCAGAAAAAAAAATTACTGATCCTGAGACATAAAACTTCCAAATTTGGAGCTTTTCAAGGAATAAAAGAAGGAAGGGAGATAAAGTGGGTAAGAGAAAAAAGAAAATAAAGTTTTTCCTCCTTATTTTTTTACTTACAAATTTCTGATGATATTAGTAAATTTTTATACGGTGCTAGGACAAAAACCTCACTAAATATCCATATAGTACTTTGTATATTTGTTTAAGTGCATAAGCAGAAAAGAGACTAAAACAAAGATGTAAAGTATTAGTAGCAGATAATTCTGGATAAATATGAGTCTTTTGGGCTATTTTGAAATTTTCTTTATGCTTTTCTACATTTAAAAATTTTGAAAACACAGAATTTCTACAAAGTCATTCATAGCTAAATTGAAGGGGAAAAGTTCAAAATGCATCTTAAAAATGATCATAAAATAAATAACCTTCACATCATGAACCTAGTTTAGTCATTTCAAATTTGGATACAGACCTAAAAATGCTCATGGAAGCATAAGCAGCCACTTCAACATAAGCCTCATCAATGAATACAGTCTTAAAACAGGAATATGGGTATCGACATGTAAGAATTTCTTCATAAAATTCAAAAACTTCATGAAGATATGATGTGGTATGTTTAAGCAATGGAAGAAGCTGAGGTAAACAAAAATGAGTAACCTAAAAACAAAAAGCAGGGAAGATCATTAAATAAGAGTTAACTTACATCTTAAATTTCCTAAATATCTCAATTATAAATGAAGCAGCATTTAAGCCCCTCCCCTCCCCCCATTTTTCCAACAAATCCATGGCACTGAGATAAAACACTGGTATGAAATTAGTGACTACTGTTATTATGTTTATGAAATAGTCAATGCATCAGAATTAAATTCATGGTAGATTTTATGTCTATGAAATGCTTAGATCCAATGAAAATATAACTTTGGTTACAAATTAAAAGTTTCTTCTGCATATGCATACAGAACAAAAATAATCTAAATTTCCAAGGCTTACTATAAACCTGCCTTTTACTCCTAAACCTAACCTAGTGAACACTGCACATCACAGTACTGTCCTGTATAATTAAAAGTTGCCTATCTTCAGAACACACAAAGAACAACATGAAAGCTTCAGGAAGGCTTATTGGTAGTGAGGAGATAAGAAATACCAGCAACAGAAATAATAATCCTGACTTTCTTTCACTACATCCCATTTTGGACACACACACGCATACATCACATACTGTTTCCCTGTCCCTTATTGTGATTCTGTACCATAAGAATAACATCAAAAATGACATCATCACTCTACCAGCAGGCTTCCCAGGTGGCTCAGTGCTAAAGAACACCTGTCAACACAGGAGACGTGGGTTTGATCCCTGGATCAGAAAGATCCCCTGGAGGAGGGAATGGCAACCCACTCCAGGATTCTCGCCTAGTGACTCCCATGGACAGAGAAGCCTGGTGGGCTACAGTCCATGAGCTTACAAACAACTGGACAAGACTAAGCAACTGAGCATGCAGGCACTCTGACCAAAATGATTCAGAAAGGTTTTATGAAGACGACTAAATCTGAGCTAATCTTTTTGAACTGGACAAAAGTTTGAAAGGTATGGACAGGAAAAGAGGACATTGCAAACAAAGTCAAAGACAGGAAAAGATATGGTTTGGCTGGAAAAAATATAAGTAAACTATGTTGAACAAACATAAATAGAAAAGAAATGAGGAAAAAGCTAGAAAGGAATATTAGGGTCAAATTCTAGATGCTCTTGAAAGCCATGCTAAACAGATCTGATAACTGTAGGATGTGGAGGCAAGGAAAGTTTTTAGCATTTAATAAAAAACTACTCTTCTAACAACATTATGAAAGAACAGATTAGAGACTGCCATAAGTGAAGGAAGAGCATGTATGGATTACTAGTGATCAGGGCCCAAACTGCACTGTGATGAGCACTCCTATTGGTACACAAACAAAAAAGAAAATACTATTCATCAAAAAGACTCATTTTTAGACAAAACTACATGATAGCAAGCCTACTGATAATACAAGAGAAATTTTATTTGAAAGAGAAAGACTAAGTCACAGGCCCTAAGTATTTAAGAAAAATACTTCTTGACTGATATTTACCTTTCTCCCATTCAATGGCTCAGTGGGAAAACAAAAAATCTTCCAAAATATGAAGCAGGTACTAATCAAATTTTGATTTTAAAGTTGATCATTTACCAAAAATGGTAAAATTCACTGCATCTTATCAGTGAATACACTTTTAAGATTCATTGTTAAGACACCAAAAGCAAACCATTCATAAAATATCTTGACCATTTTCCATGAGTGAGTTTACAAACCTTGCGAATTAAGGGATTCATTCAAATGTTGCTTTAAACCAACAGAGAGACCATGCGGGTCAATAACCAATGAATCACTTTATACCCAACAGAAACGTGATGCGTAAGGAGGCCGAACAGTACTATGACAGGGCTTGTTGACTGGTCCCTGGCTTAGGATCAGACATGTGGAGGAGCCTGGGGAAAACCTCAGTGAGCTCCAGTCCTGCCTGCCTTAGGCTTTCTCTTCTCTCTACACATGCTGAAACGAGAATAAATCCTGCTTTTTAATTCTGAAACTGCAATATTTCAGGCTCTGGAGAGGGATTCAGAACATTCATAAACTCATAATAGTTCTTTAATAGAATCAGTTATAGAAACTGACCAATATTCTAACCAAGTTACTTGAAGCTCTTTTGGAACACCAAGCCCTCTGATGAAAAAACTACGAAAATTTAAAAAGAGTTGATATCATTACACACTTCAGAATAAAAAACCTTTCTCTCTAGTGAGAGTTCTCATAGCTGAAAAAAGAATTAAGAAAAACTTGATATTTTACTCATTCTCCTGATCAAGCTTGAAAGAGTAGGAGAGGAGGGAGCAAGAAGCCACAGTTTACCTCATGCATATATGGATCTACAAGGATTTCAAAAGGTCCAATGGCCAAGGAGATGTTTGACGCAGATGTCGGAATGGCAAGCATGTAATGGAAGGTCTTTTTCCTCATGTCGTGGGTATACACGGTCTCCACCAAATCTCCATTGGAAACTGCTACCATGGCAGCATCCACTGTAAACTCTAATTTCCACGTACATAATTCAGAGTATGAATCAACACATGGGAACCAAAATCTAGAAAAAAGATCAACAGTACAGAAAACGTTGAAAATGTAACCTACATTGTTCCTCCCACATAAAAGGTATTTTAACATTTACAGAATGCATACAAAAAAATTTTCTTTAGCTCTCTGTGCAATAATGCTTTTTACTGAGCAACCTGAAAGAATGTGATTAAAGATACAGCCCTGTCTCCAAACATTACTTGGCAATATTAATAAAATATATCATGTGGTACCTCCAATTTAAACCCTGAAAAGAAGTAAGCAAGTCTGAATTTGATTTTTTAATTAAAAATAATTTTTACTTGTATATTCACAGTTTTTATGTAGCATTCATTTTCAGGAACAAAAAATGCTTACAATAAAGTTTTAAAAAATACAATATTCAGAATCCATTCCATACATCAGGAAACTGCTTCTCTGGAATACGTGGTGCACTGTATAAATTCAAACAGTGCCGACAAAGCCAGACATTAAATTTCTATTCAATGTTCTACTCAGATCAGGTTTTACTATGTGCCAGGGTCAGTACTTGTTACCGAAATACAAAGAAGGATAAGACAATATCCCTGGCTTGGAGGAGTTAATAGTCTGAAGAGAAAACAAAATAAGGTGGTTAACTACAGAGCTACGAGAATGAACTACAGTTACATGGAACAATAAAGGTACATCTCACTACCACAGTTATACGAGAAAGGCAGATATAAAGAGCATGACACATATGATTCCACTTAATAAAGTTCAAAACTAGGTGCAACTAATCTATGGCATTTTGGAGCTCAGGACGGAGGTTATTTCTCAGGCGACCAGGAGAAGCAGTGAATGGAAGCGGGCAGACGCGGTGATTCTGCAATGCTGATAATGCTACCGCTCTTTTTCTTGATGTGAGTGTGAATTACAGGAAGCTGTTCACCTTGAAAATGTACGAAGCTTTCTATTTACAATTCATTAATTCTCTGTATGTTGTTTTACTTCAATACAAAAGTTTAAAAAATAAAAGAATTGAGATGACTTTAGAACAGCAGATTTGAAGAGGAGAGGAGGGAGGACAGGACTGAGGAGGAATGATTAAAGGAACAAGATTCCGAAGAGGGAAAAGCAGCTGGGGATGAGGTTCATACTTCTCATCTGACACTAAATACCTGTATTGCATATATATATATATATATAGAAAAAAATGCAATCAACTGTAATACATAAGAATGAGTCATCTACCTTGTGGAGTTCTGATACCCACAAGAGAACACGTGAGCACCTCTCTCAGCCATGCTTCCCTCTACACTGGGTACCACAAAGTGAAGACCTCCTTTTGGCTGATCCAAAGAAAAATTGATGTGTATCTTTAGGACCTTTAACTCTGCAACAAATAAATAAACACACAGATATATAAATATATATTAGGTAACAGTGGTCGATATAGTAAGGGTAAAGACTTACACTGAACATAAAGTGGGAATCAAAGGTTGAGTTTCACCTAAAAAAGCCACACTATTTAACCTGATGCAGGTTTTTACCATCCCTTGGCCTACAGGAGCTCAACAACCTGCTTGTACTGGTGTCCTAGCGCAAGTGTGAAAGTCACTCAGTCGTGTCTGACTCTTTGCAACCCCAGGGACTATACTCCATGGAATTCTCCAGGCCAGAACACTGGAGTGGGTTGCCGTTCCCTCCTCCAGGGGATCTTCCCCACCCAGGGACGGAACCCAGGTCTCCCGCATTGCAGGCGGATTCTTTACCAGCTGAGCCACCAGGGATTGGTGTCCTTATCTCCACTCAATTCTAGTCACTGCTAGCTGTGGGCTCTCAAAACACAGATCATACCATATTCTCTTCTCAATTTCTCACAATGATATACTGCCAAAAGAAAAAAGTTCAAAACTACCACCTAGGACACTTATGGCCTTCCAGACCCCATTCAAAACTTACTTTTCAAGTTTGTTCACTTACTATACTCCCACAAATCCTGTTAATCCTACTTGTGACTCTGAGGAGTAGGAGCAGGGAGTGGGGTAGGTGGGAAGGATTACCCAAGAATTTACATTATGCAGCATTATTCATTATGGTTTATTTCTAAGCAATAAATATGCATTGCATTCCCAAGACTGGGCTTCCTAGGTGGCTCAGTGGTAAAGAATCCGCCTGCCAGTGCAGGAGACGCAGTTCAGTCAGGTTCAGTTCTTGGGTCTGGAAGATTCCCGGGAGGAGCAAATGGGCAACTCACTCCAGTACTCTTGCTTGGAAAATCCCATAGACAGAGGAGCTTGGTGGACCTCAGTCCATGGGTTGTAAAGAGTCGTACACAACTGAACACACACACACATATCCACCATTCACAAGACTAAAAAAAAATGTTTCTTTTAATTTCCCCCAGAACATGACAACAATATGGACTTTTTCCAATCCCTGAATATACAATGATGATCTTCCATGCCTTTCCCCTAAACTAGACAGTATCTCTAAAACATAAACTCCTCCCCCCACTACACACACATAAACTATCCAAAAAAAGCAAAAAAAAACAAAGTACTTTACTTCCTTGTTTTGATTAATTTTATACAGCAAAATAAAGGCAGGCAGTCATGTATAATAATTAAAACCGCTGTAACTTTATACAGGCAAAGAAAGACTTAGAAATAATAAAAGTGTGCGGAGTGGGTGTTAGAAACCCCAGGCGCTAGCCTTGGCTCCTCTCCTCATCAGACACATTCAGCAGGTCACTCACGCTCTTCAGACATCAGACTGTTCTGCGACAGGAGGAAACTGAGTAAGATGATTCTTTAGGATCCTTCCTTTCACAAAACTCTGTGATTCTAAACTGACTTAATATCACATGGGTTCTCAAATCTTGACAAAGTATTCCATCCATTTGTTTTTTTTAAACTTTCACTTTAAAATCTACATTGAAATGAGTTGCTTTTTGTCACAGCGCCTGATTGCTGTTTTCCTATTAGTCAGTTATCTTTAAGAAAAAAAAGCTTCCAACTCCTGTATATTTCAACTGACTATAACTTAAATACCATAAACTTTCATGAAAAGCTTTTAGTTACTGAATCCAACATGATTTAACTGTACAGTCAATATGTTCTTGATATTTTACCGTCGACGTGTTTCCACAACTCTGACGGAACCTTGATGCACAGCTCCCCGTTCCCTGCATCAGGGTCCACGGCACTAACTGCAGCCGCATAAGCATTGGAGAAATAGTTGAGGTTTCTCCTGGGGAGGGGAAATAGAGAAAGCCAGTCTCAACAGTAAGACACATATTTCACCAAATGTTTCCTTAAATACTTGGCACCACTTGTTTGTAAGGATTATGTCATCTTACATAAATCGCAGGAATGCCTTTTAGTCAAGTTAACTGTAGATTTACTGCCCAGGACAAAAACTTGGGCAAGAAGGCCAAACCAGTCAATCCTAAAGGAAATCAACCCTGAATATCCACTGAAAGGACTGATGCTAAAGCTCCAACACTTTGGCCTCCTGATGCAAAGAGGTGACTCACTGGAAAAGACTCTGGTGCTGAGAAAGATTGAGGGCAGGAGAAGAGGATGACAGAAGATGAGACGGTTGGATGGCATCACCGACTCGATGGTCATAAGTTTGGGTGGACTCCGGGAGTTGGTGATGGACAGGGAGGCCTGGATGCTGCAGTGCATGCAGTCACAAAGAGTTGGACATGACTGACTGAACAACAACAAATGCAGTGGCATATATAGTCTATTCACTGATGCTATGTGTTTATTATGATTATCACATCCTTCATTAATTTTAGAATACCAAAGCCACTACAATTTCCTGACACAAATGTAAAGAATACAGGTAGAATTGAAAAAATAATTAATTCTTTAGCTATCTGGCAAAAATTTGAATGGATTCAACAAGCTTTATAATCTGACAGAAATTCAAGATGTTTAAAACAAGTCAGGATGTGAATTAATTCCTCACTCCATAGTACACAACAGTGCGAGCTCAGTGAAGAAGGGAGCATCTGTGTGGTTCACTGGCACGTCCCCTGAACGCAGGGGACTTTTAATGGGCAGGCTTAGTAGCTCAGCCGTGTCCCATTCTTTGCAACCCCACAGCCCGTCAGGCTCCTCTGTCCATGGGATTCTCCAGATTAGAACAACTAGAGTGGGTGGCCATGCCCTCCTTCAGGGGATCTTCCCAACCCAGGGATCAAACCCACATCTCCTGCATTGCAGGTGGATTCTTTCCCACTGAGCCACCTGTTCAATGGGTACTTGGCCTTATTTCCCGCTGGACAAAAGTCATGAACAGAAGACTCATGCAAATATGAAAAGACTGTTCTCATCTGATTTTCTAATTTTTTCTCATAAAGTAACTCATATACATATACATTCATACACACACAAACCACATTTCCTCACTGCAATCAGTGAGAGTAACACAGAGGAAATGGAACAAAGAAAAAGGGCAAGGAATGGCAAGAGCAAGAAAGATCAGACGCGGATCTGTGAGACAGGCCGCTGCGACCTGTGCGCCAGGCGTCACGCCCTTGGACGGGTCCGCAGAGCACCATCGGCGGCACTGCACTAACTGAATGAACCCTTGCTAGCTAACAGACAGCTTTCACACGCTCTGCAGAAGGACGGTAGGGAGACAAAGCAGGAAGAGCCGCTAGAGAAAGCAGCACACTGACACCGTCCACACGGCAGGGGCCACCCGCCCCGCCCGCAGCTCTCTACCAGCCAGGAAGGCGGTGACCCCAACCACGGCTTTCAGCCACGAAACACAAGCTTCTGAGGGTAGTTATGCCGGTTCTCGGCACTTTTAACACTGCTTTCTGTTAGATAAACATTTGAAATAAGGGGTGTAAAAACTCCACGACTACAATAAAAAAGAAATATATGTTTTTGCACGTACCATCTTTTCTCTTTTAATTATCATACAGTAAAAGTAACTCTCTCCCTTTGGTATGTAATTCTGTAAATGTTAACGTGTATAACACACCCCTGCCACGACTGGGATACAGAACAGCTCCACCATCCCCCAGAGCCCCCGGGCCAAATGCATGGAACCGGAAGCATGTATTCCCGAGGCTGGCGTCTGTGGCGTCTGTGGGGTCCCTAACCCTAACCCTACCCCTAACCCTAACCCCTAACCCTACCCCTAACCCCTAACCCTAACCCCAACCCTAACCCCTAACCCCAACCCCAACCCCTAACCCTAACCCTAATCCTAACCCCCAGAGCCCCCGGGCCAAATGCATGGAACCGGAAGCATGTATTCCCGAGGCTGGCGTCTGTGGCGTCTGTGGGGTCCCTAACCCTAACCCTAACCCTACCCCCTAACCCTAAACCCTAACCCTAACCCTACCCAACCCCAACCCCTAACCCCTACCTACCCCTAACCCTAAAACCCCTAACCCTAAACCCTAACCTAACCCCCCTAACTAACCCTACCCCTAACCCTAACCCTACCCTAACCCCTAACCCTAACCCTAACCCTAAAACCCTAACCCTAACCTACACCTACCCCCTAACCCTAACCCTAACCCTACCCTACCCTACCCCTGACCCTGACCTACCCCTACCCTAACCCTAACCCTAAACCTCCCTAACCTACCCTACCTACCGCATCTACCCTAACCCTACCCTACCCTACCCTAAACCGTAATCTAACCCTAACCCTACCCTAACCCCCTAACCTAACCTAACCCTAACCCTAAACCTAAACCTACTACCCTACCCTACCCTAACCCCTAACCCCCTACCCCTAACCCTACCCCTAACCCTGACCCTGACCCTACCCCTACCCCTACCCCTACCCCTAACCCTACCCCTAACCCTACCCCTAACCCTAACCGTAATCTAACCCTAACCCTACCCCTACCCCTAACCCTAACCCTAACCCTACCCCTAACCCTAACCCTAACCCTAACCGTAATCTAACCCTACCCCTAACCCTAACCGTAATCTAACCCTAACCCTAACCCTACCCCTACCCCTAACCCCTAACCCCTAACCCGTCCAAGGCGCACACGCGCCAGCAGTCTGCGCCTCACTACAATGAACAGCGCTCCACTGCGGAGACGGCACCACAGGTTGCCCACTGTTTACTTGCTCGCCCACTGAAAGACAGCTGGGTTCTCTCCAGCTCTTGGCCATTAGGAATAAAGCTGATACAAACAACCGTGCATCAGGTTTTATGCGAATTTCATTTTCGTTTCTGTAGCACAAACAGGCAGGACTGGGACTGCTGAGTCATACGGCATCTGTAAGCTCAGCTTTGCAAGAAGCTGCTAGGCTGCTCCCCAGAAGAGCTGCGCCACGCTGCGTCCCCATCAGCGATGTAGCAAAGGGCCAGGGGCTCTGCGCCTAACCAGCCCTTAGTCAGCATGCTCCACGAGTAAAGACCGCTTTGGGCATCTACAGGTTGCAACTTCTCTTCAATAAAATATCAAAAACACGAAACCTGAAAGCCAGTTATTTGTGAAATTTAAAAATAATCATTGTTACAAAAAAGCTAAATTTAAACATTATATATTAAACCACTCTGTTTTTCTTTCTTTTTTTTTTTATGGAAAATTATTCTCACTTAATCTCCTCATTTCCTGAGATGAGGTAAAGTGGTCCAAATAAAATGGTGAGTCATTATAAATGGAATCTATTGGAAAGTCAGTTTTGAGGAACAATCTTCTCATGGCTTGGATTTTAGTGTTTCCTTTCATAATACAAATCAAACATGTTTCCTTTCATAATAACCGAATAAAAGCCAAAAATTACAAGGCAAGATTATTGTAAGTGTTTTCAATTTTTAATGACTGTAAAATATTAGCACACCCCTGGCCTATAACCACCACAGTCCCCAGGCTTCCTTATGGAAACAAAGCTTAAAGAGGAGTAATGCTATAGAGGATATTGAAAAACAAGTACATTAAGGTGAAATCAAAAGAATTTTCTCCAAGAACCAATTATAAATATCTACATTTAATTAAAATAATCTGTTCTTTGTCAAGAACATGTACTTTTTAAAACTGAATGTGCAGATTCTGCAAAACTTAAGATTCAACTGTTTGTAAACTTTATCTCCATTTAAAAAAAACTTCATGAAAGCAAAATACATTACATCAGCAAAGTGTATGTGCTCTAAGATACAACTCCATGAATTTTCACAAAACCCACGGCACAGCAACACAGGGCAAGGGCCGAGCCCTTCACCAGCGCCCAGAGCCCTCCTGTCCTCACTGGCCGGGCCCCGCTTCTCACTGCCGGGGGAACCCAGTGTTCTGACAGCACTGGGGCAGGTCAACAGCCTAACACACCTTCCTCTGGGTGTGACTTGTTCTATTCGACACTGAATTTGTGAAATCCATCCACATCTCTGCACCTAACTGTTGGTCATTCAGTCTCATTATTTTTAGAGTGCCAACAGTGAGAGAATCTACCATTCTACTGCTGACAGGTTTTCAGGTTATTCACAGTTCTGACTATTACAGATGCTGCTGAGAACATCGCTGTACCTTCTTCCTGGTGAACATGCTGGGTTTACATGTACGAGTGAGACTCTTCAGTCACAGAGTACAAATACATTTGGTCTCAATTTACATTTCTATTAACTGTGTCTGGTAATTAATTACTCTATGTTTTTATCAACATTCAATTTTTTCTTCTGTCCTTAGTTTTGACAGTTCACACACAAAATAAAATAAATAAAAGGCTGACAGAAAAATTCATTTTCCAGAAACAGAACCAATATCAAAATTAATAAAAATGAGGGACATTCCTGGTGGTCCAGTGGTTAAGACTTCACGCTACCCATGCAGGGGGCACAGGTTTGATCGCTGGTCAGGACACTAAGATCCTGAACACTTCATGGCACAACCAAAAAATAAAATAAAGATGCCTTTTTAAAAATAATCAGAAAAACATTTGATATGATGCCATGAAATAAGGTTGTTCAGAGAAAACTCTACCTTAACAAGCTTTTCTATGAAAAAGCCTAGGGGTTTTCACTAATAACAAGTTCAAACCTGAATGCATTTAAAGTGGCTATACAAAAAATGTCTTAATGACCCAGATAATCATGATGGTGTTGTCACTAACCTAAAACCAGACATCCTGGAGTGGAAGTCAAATGGGCCTTAGGAAGCATCACTATGAAAAAAGATAGTGGAGGTGATAGGATTCCAGCTGTTATTTCAAATCCTAAAAGATGATGTTTGTTAAAGTGCTGCACTTGATACGTTTGCAAATTTGGAAAACTCGGCAGTAGCCACAGAACTAGAAAAGACCAGTTTTCATTCCAATCCCCAAAAAAGGCAATGTCAAAGATGTTCAAACTACTGTATAGTTGCACTCATTTCACTTGCCAGCAAGATTATGCTCAAAATCCTCCAGGTTAGGCTTCAGCAGTACGTGAACCAAGAACTTCCAGATGTATAAGCCGGGTTTCAAACAGGCAGAAGAACCAAAGATCAAATTGCTTACATCGGATGGATCATAGAAAAAGCAAGACAATTCCAGAAAACATTGACTTCTGCTTCACTGATTACTTGAAAGCGTTTGATTGTGTGGATCACCAACAAATTATGGAAAATTCTTAAAGAGATGAGAACATCAGACTATCACATCTATCTCCTGAGAAACCTGTATGCAGGTCAAGAAGCAAAAATTAGAACCAGACATGGAATAGCACACTGGTTCAAAACTGGGAAAGGAGTATGACAAGGCTGTATATTGTCACTCTGTATTTAACTTATATGCAGAGTACATCATGAGAAATGTTGGGCTGGATGAAGCACAAACTAGAATCAAGATTGCCGGGAAAAATATGAACAACCTCAGATTTGCAGATGACACCTCTCTAATGGCAGAAAGCGAAGAGCCTCTTGATGATGGTGAAAAAGAAGAATGAAAAAGCTGGCTTGAAACTCAACATTCAGAAAACTAAGATCATGGCATCTGGTCCCATCACTTCATGGCAAGTAGAAGGGGAAAAAGTGGAAGCAGTAACAAATTTTACTTTCTTTGGCTCTAAAATCACTGAAGCCATGAAACTAAAAGACGCTTGCTCCTTGGAAGGAAAGCTATGGCAAACCTTGACAGCATATTAAAAAGCAGAGACATCACTTAGCTGACAAAGGTCTGTAAAGTCGAAGCTATGGCTTTTCCAGTAGTCACGTACAGACGTGAGAGTGGTCCATACAGAAGGATGAATGCCGAAGGACTGATGTTTTCGAACTGGGGTGCTGAAGAAGACTCTTGATTCCCTTGGACTGCAAGGAGAGCAAATATATCACTCCTAAAGGAAATCAACCCTGAATATTCATTGCAAGGACTCTTGCTGAAGCTAAAGTTCCAATACTTTGGCCACCTGACGCGAAGAAGTGACTCACTGGAAAAGATACTGATGCTGGGGAAGACTAAAGGCAAAACGAGAAGGTGGTGGCAGAGAATAAGATGGTTAGATAGCATCACCAATTCAATGGACATGAATTTGAGCAAAATCCGGGAAATAGCAGAGCATGGAGGAGCCTGGAGTCCCCGAGGTCGAAAAGAGTTGGACACAACTTAGCAACGGAACAACACCACTTTGAGAAGGCTAATGAGTTTCAGGTCACTAGAAACACTGAGTACAGATAAGAACACAATGGCTCTCCTGCTGCACGTGTGATTATAGGAAGTCCAAATGAGAAGTTCCCTGTTTAGTTACAGGGTTACCACATGTAAGAAAACACAACATCAAACCAGAGTATTCAAAGAACAGCAGAGGGAACCGTTAGCAAATCTGGAAACAGTTTTCCATGAGGAATGACTGAGTACTGAGATGCAACAGACTGGAAAAGAGAAAACTCACAGGAAAACAATTTTTAATTAGGGTAAGTTTCTGAACATTATAGCAAAACAGACTAACTTAATGTAATAAACAACTTTCTAACATTCAGAAATCATGAAAAGGGTGCTTTAAAAAACAGTGAGCTCAACAGAAGGCGGAATATAGGGAAAAATTCCTCTTGACGTTTTGACTAAACAAACCCCAAAGTTCTCTCCATTATGACAACTTAATGCCAAGCAATACTCCTAAAACAACTGCCCGTGAGGCATTGTGGATGCATTAAAATATAAAACTATCCATATTACCTAACCATAAATAAAGGGATCAACCACTTCTACCACATGATATCAGTAAAACAGTAACATTTAAAATCTCTCTACACAGATGTCTATATTAAAATACAGGACTGAAAAAATATACACAGGACTTAGAAAATCTAAAAAAAGGAATTAAAAAATCAATTCTAATCACTTTAAAAACTGCTTCCGTCACTCAATAGTTACTTCATTTCTGTCTTAAGTTAGCTTTATTTCTACTGCCACTCCTCAGTGGAAATGAAGACAGGAGGCAGGAACTAAATTGATTGCTGAAACTTAGGAAAGTGGAGAATTTTCAAGTAAAATAAAAAAACTTTTCTCAAGGTAGCAAACCCTACCTACGGAAGGGAAAGAAACAGGGAGGAGATGCGTCAGCCACTGTAGGCTACTCATGCACAGAAACAATCTCTGGTAATAATCTGCATCTTCCTTTTCCAAGAAGAAAGGAATGCAGCTAACAAAAACAAAGAAAACGCCACCAAAGAGACACAGCGTCTATGGAAGCAAACTGCATCTACAATGTAAGATTCAAATATCAAATATACTTGGAGAAACTTCCAGTGCTTATTTTCCTGGCAGACAATAAGCCAGAGAGAGACAGAGAGGGAGAAGTCTTACATATGTTACATCACCAACAGGGTTTCTAATTGCTAGGGCAGGTAACTTAACAAGTCAGCTAACGTTCACTTGGGTAAAATAGGAAGAAATGCCTTTGAATCTCTTGTCTAAATGTTTCCCTCCCTTATATTCCCCCTGCAGTTCAAAGGTGCTAAATCTCAACCGAGGTAGGCATGCTCTTGCCATCAAAAATATGAGGGTCTGGCACCTTAACTGTAAAACAAATAAGAAGAAAATGTGATGAAGTAGCATATTACTTCTTTGAACGTTAGGACATTCCAGTATGTACCCAAGATCAAATTTAACCGAATTTTAAGTTTAATTTTCAATTTCAAATCTACTATTTAATTTCGGCTTCAGCTTTAGTAGAAATTTTATTGCTTCATTCAACAATGAGAGTTACTCTGGAAACAAGAAAGGTGGTATAAGTATCTAGGGACATGCTGAAGATCTTAACTACCTGTCCTTCCCAAAGTCTTCTTTAAAAATAAATAACATCATCACAAGAGATCATTTTCACACCTTAACTACCTGTGAACAAAGTCTTCTTTAAAAATAAATATCATCATCACAGAGGTCATTTTCACATCTTAACTGCTAAACAGTATTTCTTCTGAACCATTGGTACGCTTCTGTCTTGTGTTTTAGGAATCTTTCAAACAATAGCATTTCCCTCTTTCATATGGTAACCAGAAATCTCAAAACCAAACCTACAGTTTTCCTCTAGTAACTTAGTGTGATCACACCATCCTATACTTTTTTCACTCTTGATGCTAATTTCATTAGCTACTTTAAAAAACTATTGTCCAATAAAATTCTAAAACCAATCTCAAACCCTCTTTTGAACAAATCAGATAATAAACAAACACCAACAAAAACAACTGGCATCTCTCTTAAAAAGTAAACAGGATTCTAGAGCCAGGCAGAAAAGCAGGGGTTGTCCTGAGTACTTAAGTGACCATGGCTAAAACGTGGTGGTACTACTGAAAAGACAAGTTTAAATATATTCCATCCTTTCCACTTTCCCAACTTAACCTTCGAAAACACTCTCCTTTATGACTCCCTTTTCTTTCTTTGTAATACTAAAAGTGATGAGACATATTCCCTATCACTGGAGAAAAGTTTTAGGGGATATCATCACCTCAAAATTAACCAAGTAAAGCTTGCTTCCTCAACAGATTTGGAGTCCAGTGTTCCTATCACTGCACTGTCAGATTTTCTTCTTTGAAACCTGAGCACCTGGAACAACTGGTAAAGCGGCTGTGCAAACACTGTGTTTTGTGACCAGCAGATGGAGACGCTTCTTACCCCTGTCATCAGAGAGGCCTAAACTCTACTCAGTACTCTGTAACAGCCTACACGGGGAGAGAAGCTCGAAGAGTGGATACATGTATAACAGATTCACCCTGCTGTACACCTAAAACACAACCCTGCACGCCAACTCTAGGAGCCCGCTCTTCCTGTGGAGATGATGCAGAGAGCATCTCACGGGAGGGGGCCTGCTTCAGTGACCTCCGATGCTCTCCCAGTCCTAACGTTCTTTAAGAACCCTGGTTAGATGGGAGGACAGGAGACCTGGGACCTTGGTCTGCATCCGGTCTGCATCCCTGGGGCAATTCATTCATTCCTTCACTCATACAAATCCCTGTTGAATGCCAGGTGATGTGCCAGCCTCTGAGGAAACAGCAATGCACAAGGCAGGTCTGAAATCTGATCCTTATTCTCGTGGAGCTCACTGGAAAGCAGGGAATTCAGACAATTTAACTGGTAACTGGCACAGACTGTCACTGACGTCATGATGGGGAAAGCACAGGATGACGCTCAGGCTCCTAGCTGGTCAATTAGAAGGATATAATGAGGCCTTTCTACTTCACAAGGGGTGATGAGTATCACACGGGACAATGGGTTTGGGGAAGCTGTGCAACACTGTACGAGGTGTAAAGAAACTTAACACACGGATGCTCAACACCTCTAGACTAGTTAGAATAGCACCGTGACTAAAAAGAGTTTATAACTTACTAAAAAACAAGAAAAGAGTTTATAGTTTAGGGCACTCTACCCTCAAATACTGAGAATCAAAGAGACGATATAATGCAATGTATCAATGCATGCTATCAAAACTTTGAAAAAACAACTGCCTTCAAATGTACTTGACAGTATTTAAATCAGCACAAATGTTACTGGGGCACAATCAAGTAAAATGTTTAAAAGAGCCATAAGAATAATAAGCAATCCTATTTTCCTAAGGAAATAATTCAAAGTAAAAGAAAAAAAAAATCTAGAATATAATCAGACAATCCACGGTATGCTGAGTAAATGGAATATTGCCTGACCATAAAAATAATAACAAAGTGAAAACAAAGTATTTAAATGAAAAATGTAGAACATAAAGTTGATCATTAAAAATATGTGTTTACTGATAGAATCAGAAGTAGCCTAGACAGATGCAGTATTTAAAGTGAAGGAATAAGGTATTTCAGACTATTTTTATATTTTATAAAGCTGTCAAGTATTTCATAGAATAGAGTAGTTTCTGCTCTACAGATTACAGTATCCCCTAATTCACTGAAGATCATATTAACATCTTAAAAACAAAAGTAGAAAACTGGCTAAGAAAATTTATTTAAAGTTCTCTGATAAAGGAAACTTAATAACTTACTAAGTTTGACCACAGCCAGTAAAATTTCTTGAATCAAATGGGCAAAGTGGCAGAAGCAACAGAAGTTATACAATTACAGAAAATAAATTGGGAACCAGAGTCTAATAATAATCTAAGAAAAATATGATGACAATATTAATCCAATCAATGAAAAAAAATTAAGAAATATCAACTTTTACAAGTGTGTAACTTACTGTTTCGATTCACTGTGACAAACTTCCAAGGTTGGATCATTATAAATAAAGGCAGCTTCTAAATCATTGATCCTCACTCGGTATATTCTACACTGTTTGCTGTTCAACTTGATTCTATTTAAGTTTGCGACTGTGGGAAATATAGTCAGTTCCACAAATCCCTGTAAAGATAAGGAATAATAATTTCATTATGATTAATACTGGTATACTTTACAACATATTTCTTTGATTTCTACTGCTTGTACACATACTACACTCCAGAGACAGAATCTCAAATAGCTACACACATACAAGTGCTCCCCAGGTAACTTCACCTCAAGTATGGTTGTCCGAGTGACTAAAAGGGTATGAATTCTGTACACTTTATCATTCTGGTGTTTCACATTCACTATCAGTGAAAATTAAACCAGATGCTAGAAAAAAAAGTAAAATGACTCAAATATAAAAATTTCATATATAAAATTCTCAAATATAAGAATTTATAGACAGACTGGAGCCCAAATAGCCAGGAAGGAGAAAAAAATCCAAGAGCAAAAAGAGAATCAAAACCAGTTCAGGGAATAAAAGAAAACTGCACCTGGGGACCTCCCTGGTGGTGCGGAGGTTGAGAATCCACCTCCCACTGCAGGGGACTCAGGCTCAGGCCCTGGCCGGGGAACTAAGATCCCACACGCCACAGGACAACAAGGTCCGAGAGTGCCAACGAATGACCCCACACACAGCAAGGAGCCCCAGCACCACAAAGACAGATCCCGTGTGCCCTAAGACCAGACGCGCCAAAAATAAATATGTTTCTAAAAAAAGAAAGAAAACTGTCCCTCAAAACAGGGTAAACACTATACCACCAAAGCTAACCAGTATGCACCTCTGCTCATGGGAGGTAAATCAGGACACGTGAAGTAGCAAGAGTTACAAGAAACACTCAGGCAAGGAGGGAAAAATCTACTGCAGCCTCCAAGAACAGCAAACACATCTAAGTGCTGGATGATTTTCTACCAAGCAGTCCCAAAGGCCATACCTCAGCCTGGTGGTGAGCAAGCTATCTGAAGCATGGACCAAAGACACAAGAGACAGTTACATCCACTGTCCACTACCCTCTTGCTCTGAATCAAATGGGAAAGACAGGTCAGTGAAACATGGAACGTATGTCCAGCGAGTTTAATATTCTGGGCTGAAAACACAAAATATGGGAGGGCATGAAACAGTAACATTTCAAGGGTTGAAACAGGAATATCTAAAATAAAACTCAGACAATAACCATAGAGAACAACATTACAACAATTTTAAGGGCTATTATTAAGCACTACTATATGTTACACATTACACTAGATACTTTTGTATATTTTAATCCCATTAACAACTTCAAGAGATAAGTATTACTTTATACAGATTAAGAATTAAGAAAATCAAATCATTACTAAGTGGAGAACTTAGAGTCAAACCCACACCTACATGATCACAACTGATCCCCACTATGCCACAATGTCTCGCAGTGCAATGCTTTTCAACAATATGCAAGAATTTTTTTTTAAGATAACATTCAGCCCAACCTCTCAAAAGCCCATCTAGAGCCCCCTTCCCCCCAACTGACAAATAACTGAGTCATACATCTTTAAATTAGACCATCTGAACAGATCTATTTGCCTGGAAGCAGGTAAGAACAAAAAAAGCAGAAGCGAAAACACTGATGAAGTCTGAGTTGAAAGGTGTTAAACTGTGAGCAGTTGTAGAAAGACCTAAATTCCCTTAACTAGCACATCAGCAATCCAATGACCCATCGACATGGATGATCCTGGATCAGCCGAAAGACTGTAAGCAAAACTAAGATAACATCAAAAGTAAACCAGAAAAGTTTATGGAAACTGCTGTCAAGAAGTAGTTACATGAGCAGAAGAATAAGCTTTGGCTTTCTAAACTAAGGGCAACAGTAATAAAACAGTGAATGCAGTATACCGCATCACGACAGGGAAAGCCCAGCCTCCTTGAACCATCAGGTCTCTGACACCACCGAGAGCCCTAACCTACACCTGCCTGCCAGGCGCAGACCCGACTTGCCTCCAACCACAGGTCCAGCACGTCAGCCACAGCTGGAGCAGGACGCAGCCCCCAGGGCTCCTAACTGCTCCCTCTTCCTGCTCCCGCTCCCGCCCCAGCACCTGAGCCTGACCGTGCTCCTAGAGTCCCTCTGCTAGTCAACCTTTTTTAAAGCTCCTTTACTTCCCAGCCTCAGATGAAACATCTCTTGATTCCTCTTTGAAAAGAAGCTCTACATTCTTTTATTCAGTATAAATTAGAGGAGGGGAAAACAGGAAACCACCCTCTTTCCGCTCTTTCTAGACCTTTTTCAGGCCTTTGCAGGGCACAGGCTATGAGAGCAAGGGCAGAACAGTGTCCTCGTGTTCTTGAGGTCCCAGCTCCACTTCTCAGTAGGTGTATGAGCTTGCGCTAAGTTACTCTAGTTCTCTATACCTCGGGTTGTGGTGGTGGTGTTGGTGATGTACTTAGTCATGTCCGACTCTGCAACCCCATGGACTATACAGCCTGCTAGGCTCGTCTGTCCATGGAATTTTCCAGGCAAGAATACTGCAGTGGGTCGCCACGTCCTACTACACGGGACCTTCCTGACCCAGGGACTGAGCCTGTGTCTCAATCCTGCTCTTTTGTCTCCTGCATTGACAGGAGGATTCTGTACTATTGAGCTACCTGGGAAGTCCGTACCTCAGTTTCCTCATCTGCAAAGCAAGAACAGCAACACTCCCTACCTTTTGGTATTATTGTAACTGAGCAATTTAAAACATGGAAAGCACTTAAAATCATAGCTGGCATCCAGTAGAAGTTTTTGTTATTATTCTTAGATTCCACTTATTTTCCTATGCGTTCATGCCACACAGAACACCATCCTCTGTTCCTTTCATTAATATCTCCCAAATTCCCCAATATGCGTTGAAAGTTCCTACTTTCCCTTTCTAACCCATCACGCTGGGACATGAACATGGACCCAGCTGATCCAGGCGGTAAGTTCCTGCATTTCAGTTCCTACCATCTTCACAGCTGTTCCAGGACAGCAATCACGATTGCACTCCGAGAGACACTCCATCAGTGCTCAGCGCTGCCCCGACGCGGACGTTTTACACCTAAATGTCCGCAAGCCTGTGCTTCCCTACCAGACCTCCCACTCAACCACACAGCACTCCCCCGTTCCTGGCCTGCTCCAGTTTCTCTCTACAGTCCTCCCCGCTATTCTCAGGGCTATCTTCCTTGTCCATCTAAGATCCTTACCTTGAACCACTCTTCTGTCAACTATCAGCTCTCTTGCCCTTCTGCTACACACGCCTATCTTCTCCTCCTGTTTTGAAAAGTTCCTTCCACTCCTCTACTAGAGACCATCCTCTGTAGTGCTCTCAGAAATCATGGTCTATTAATCACCTTCTCCTATAACTACAACCTCTCCTCTCACAGGACTTTCCCCCACACTTACAAACATGTTCAACTCTCTCTTCTTTTAAATCTTAACTTCTATGTCACCTCAAATAAATTATTTTTTGCCCTTTTCCTTGAGTTACTATATTTTGGTTCAGAACTGACACTAATCCCTGGAGTCCCAGAACATTACAACAGTCCACTGGGCAGACTGGAAGTCGGGGTGTGTGTGTGTGTGTGTATGTATCTTAGTTGTGTGTGTGTGTGTGTGTTTATGTATCTTAGTTCCCTGACCAGGGGTGTGTGTGTGTGTGTATCTTAGTTGTGTGTGTGAGTGTGTGTGTGTGTGTGTGTGCTTATGTATCTTAGTTGTGTGTTTATGTATCTTAGTTCCCTGACCGGGGGGTGTGTGTGTGTGTGTGTTTATGTATCTTAGTTGTGTGTGTGTGTGTGTGTGTGTGTGTGTGTGTGTGTGCGTGCGCGCGCTTATGTATCTTAGTTGTGTGTGTGTTTATGTATCTTAGGTCCCTGGGTGTGTGTGTGTGTGTGTGTGTGTGTGCTTATGTATCTTAGTTGTGTGTGTGTTTATGTATCTTAGTTCCCTGACCAGGGGTGTGTGTGTGTGTGTGTTTATGTATCTTAGTTGTGTGTGTGTTTATGTATCTTAGTTCCCTGACCAGGGGTGTGTGTGTGTGTGTGTGTGTGTGTGTTTATGTATCTTAGTTGTGTGTGTGTTTATGTATCTTAGTTCCCTGACCAGGGGTGTGTGTGTGTGTGTGTGTGTGTGTTTATGTATCTTAGTTGTGTGTGTGTTTATGTATCTTAGTTCCCTGTGTGTGTGTGTGTGTGTGTGTGTGTGTTTATGTATCTTAGTTCCCTGACCAGGGATTGAACCTGGGCCCTTGGCAGCGACAATGCAGTCCTAACCATTGAACTGCTAGGGAATTCCCCAGACTGGTGACCTCTGGAGGTCAAGTAATAAAGGGGTTTAAGGGGTTTCCACATCTATCTCAGGGTAGGCCTGGTGTTTATTACCCAGTCCAAACATACAGGATACGTTTTAGTAATTGGCAAACCCTCACAGTCATTCTCTGATCTCTCTGAGTGAGGTCTATGGAGGAAGGACTGAGAGGTCACCAACGGGCCACCTTTCCCCCTTCTCCAAGCGTAAATCAACACAACCCGACACCTCTGGGGAATGGCAGAGATCAGCGCCCCCAGAGACGCGGACGACGCCTACTCCACCTTCGTTTAACTCAGCTATTTGGCCAGTGCAAAAGCCAAGTAGGTCTTGCAGAATGATCGTGAACTATCACAAACTTGCCAACCACAACCACAGAAGTGATACTCTGACTGCAGCAAATCAGCACAGCTCCTGGTAGCAAATACTGCCATGAATTATCAAGCAATTTTCCCCCCTCAATTCCCATCAGGAAAAAAAAAACAGAAGCAGGTTGTCTTCTAGACATAAGAACCCCATCACTATCATCTAGTAACTAATAACTCTATCAATTCTCTGTTCAGTCAAAACAAAGTTCAAAAGTCTCCTGACTGCAGGACAGCCCAAACTGAATTACACTCGTATGTTACACTGACAACACTACACCATCTGGACCTGGTGAGGAAGGAAAAGCAAGTTCTCGATAATGCCTTACTAGAAAACACACGGATGGCAGAGGCTGAGTTAAATCTCATGGACATTCAGGGGACTGTCACATCAGTAGAGTTTCTAAGGTACCAGTGGTCTGAGGCATACAAAAATAAACCTAAAGCGAAAGTTATTGCACTTGGCACTTCCCACCAAGAGGGGAAGAAAAAGAAGGCAGAAAATTGGTAGGCTTCTTTGCATTCAGAAAGTAATCTATCCATTCAGGCATATCGCTTACTAGGCAATCATTAAGACTGTCCTTTTCAGGAAGAGGTCCAGAACAAGAAAGGGCTCTGCAGCGGGTCCGGGTTGTGGTCCAAGCGGGCCCCCCTCGGGCCATGTGACTCAGCAGAGCCGCCAGCACAGGGCCGTGCCCAGCAGACAGGGATGCTGCACTGACTCTGGCTTTCTCCAACAGGATGACACCACACTGCCATTCTGGGGTTTCAGAGGAAACCCGTGACCTCTTCTGCCAACAACTATTTTCTATGTGCAAAGCAACTACTGCTTTGCTACTAGACCCTGCAGGAGAGAGCAAACACACAACCATGGGACTTCCAACAGTTTCAGGGAGTTTCTGTTAACCTGGAATGGCCATCACAAACTGACTGCGTGCAGCTTCCACCTTTTAACGGAAGCGACACCCCCAGACCAGGCCCAGCAGGCTCCCAAGGCACAAAAAGCAAACAGGTGACCACTGACTCAGAGCCCAAAGAGACCTGCTCCCATCCAATCTCCACTCCCCCTTCAATCCACACCCAGGACCTCATGGGGAGTTCCCCAAGTTTAACAATAGTACAAAGCACAAGCCTGAATTATGAATAAGTCTGTAAAGCATGCTAGCACAGTTGAACATGGATGGCAGCTGCCATCAGAACTCACTGAAGTGTAGTCCTGAAACACAGTGGAAGAAAACCCCCCTGTGGGCTGGGCGCCGGCACACAGAACAGGTGGTACAGCGTCTACAGACATAGGAATGACCCAAGACACTTCTGCACTGATCCAGGGGCAGTTGCTAGGTTGGCCAGCTGGTTAGGAATGTGTAAAGAACACGACTAAAAGACTGAAAATAAGAGGGTGATGGGAAAAGTGTACACATGAATTTCTCAGAGTAGGTATAATATGAAAATATTATCATGTAAATGACTAACAGAAGCATCCTCAGAGACTGCAGAGGGGGCCCTCCAAAATCAACTCACAAGATCATCTATCCAGCAGATGTGCCCAGACTCTTTCCCCCACCCTGCTAATACACAAAGTGATCATGGTGGCAAGAATGGAGGCTACACACGAACCCAACACTGTGCTCTGCCTCAGCAAAGCCTGATCTGGCCATCATCAATGCTGAGTGCCCACCTCCCCCAGCGGAGGATCAAAGCTTCTAACAAGGGGTCCTCCCAGGAAGGATGAGTTAGTCACTCAGCAGTAAAATGACTACATTAGACAGCTGGTACCGTAGAGGGGAGATAGGAATTTACCCTTATAAAAACAGACACAGTCTAGATTTTCCTTCCCTATTAATACAACTTACTTACGAAAAGTCATCCGTGTCAATATACTATCCCACACACACTTCCATGTGTATAGAAAAGTGTGGCAGAATTTACACACAAATTTTACATGCAAAATTAATTTTGTCCTCTCATCCACAAGTGGCCAACATGATCAACTAATGAAGGCTCAGCTACAGCACCACCGAGACCTCCAAGAGGAGGCCACCCTAAACCAGTGAGCGACATTATAACATCAGGTCACCTCTCCATAGCCAAACAGACCTGGGAGCCAAGGGGCAAAAGCTGGAGTGACTATGTTCACTACTGCTTCAAAAAGCCACTGAAAGAATTTTGCTTCCTGTCTTGAAGCCCTCAGGTTTGGGGCGTTCAGAAGCCTAGTGGCCAAAGGAGGAACACATCCACCAGGGCACAGAGCCACGGCTTTATTAAATTGGAAGCTGAGACTAAATCACTTCGGGCTCCTCATGCCATTGAACCAACAGGCACAGTAAGGGGTCACTGTCCTGGCTGAGAGACTAGCAGCAACTGAGATTCTGTTACACAACAGAAGCAAGAATTCCGTTTGCAGTTCAGGGGGTTCAATGGAAGGCCTCTGAGGTCCTCTTGACAAATAGTCCTAATTAATGGAAAACTGCAACAACCCCAATGAAGTCAAAACCAGCAAGGATGCAAAATGAAGGTCTACGACAGACCAAAAGAAATGCTGTCAAAAAGAAAGAGAAAAATGGAATAGGTAGAAGAATAAGAAAGCTGTGTACATCAACTTTGACCTTGATATCAACCAAAGAAAGCAAAGGCTATAGTAACTAATTTTCACATTCTTTTACCCATATTTCTTCCACTACAGGCAATAGCTAATATTTCAGGTGGGAAAAATGCTGAAACTGCCATTTCTTCACACAAATGGATTACTTCAGGGATCAGCAAACTTTTTCTTAAAGGGCCAGAGACTAAATAGATATTACAGGCCTCACAGTTTCACAGCTATTCCACTTTGCCATTGTAGCTCCAAAGCAGCTTTAGACAGTTTATAAATAAATGGGTGTAGCTGTGTTCAAATAAAACTTTACTTACAAAAACAAGTAGTTAGCTAATGCCACACGTAACTAATGCTACAATAGCTGATGGGACTTCTTTAAGCTGGGAACACTGTCATCTAAACAGAAGTGTTGAGAGGATGATCTGGAGGCAAAAGGGATTAGACTGTTGTAGATATCTTCCTTTTGCCCTTCCTAATCTGCCCCCTACCCTACTCTGTATCCAAGAAGATGCATTAACTGGGCACTAGCCTTCCGGCTGCTGGTCAGGGTGGTCAAATGAGAGGCACAAAGAGGATACGGAAAATAGAAGAAACGGGAGCTCTGCAGATTCATAACCCTGGGTCTTAGGCTATCAACGGGGTTCCTAGAATGAATATATCCATATGGATATTTAGATAGAGATCATATATGCATATATATATGCATGTACATCAATCCATGTGGATACAACAATCTATACATCTAAATTGAGGGGAGGGCAATTACTAGGTTTCGAACACCTTTATATAGAACTTTACTACAAAGCAATGCCAGGGAAACAAGGTCAGGCAAAAATCAGAAAACAAAAGCAGCCTCTGAACAGTCAAGTTAGTAAGTTAGTGTGTGTATCAACCTTAATTTTTTCACAGAAAAAAATCTCACTGTGGATTTATTCTTGTTTCATACACAATTCTAAAATGTTTGGTAATGTAGACTTTCATATTCCACAACATATTCAAAGAAATAAATTTTAATCCGAAAACAGGAAAAAGGGAAAGGAAGAATTGAGGTGTTGGCCAGTATAGTAGTAAGGCCATGGCTCTTAAAGTCATACACGTTTGAATTCTAATTCGTATCTATTCTCAAAACCCACGACCTGGAGCGGAAAGTTTCTACGTACTGTGAAGCATGGTGTTGTTATTGCTTATAATCGCTAAGAATATACTTACCACAACAGATTTTCTCTGGAAGTTTATGTTGTTGATGCAGACGACCTGATGGGTTGTACATTAAAGAATAAAGAAAATACTTCAATTATTAAACAATGCATAATTCAATCCCAGTGTAAACAAGAACTGTGTTCTAAGCAGCTCAAAATCATACTTATTTTTCATGTTAAAACCCTAGAAATTAGGGTAACTTGTTCATTTAAAATTCAGCAACAGCCAAGAAAATAAATTTTTTTGGACAAAAATGCAATTTAAGAAAAAGGTACGTTAAACTGCAAGGGGCAGTAAATTTGTTGAAATTACCTTGTCATTCAAAACATTTTCGCCCTACAAAACTGTGGGCAGTTTCGTTTCCCACTAGGCTTTCCAGGCCCACTAAGTCAGTTTCAAGCGATCACTGAAACTAATTAATTTTAACTAATGAAAACCAAACCTAGAAGAAGTGTTAGTCGCTCAGCCGCGTCCATTCTGTGACCCCATGGACTGTAGCCCGCCACGCTCCTCTGTCCATGGGATGCTCCAGATAAGAAAACTGGAGTGGGTAGCCTTCCCCTCCTCCAGGGCATCTTCCCGACCCAGGGATCGAACCCAGGTCTCCCGCATTGCAGGCGTATTCTTAACCGTCTGAGCCACCCGGGAAGCCCCAGAAGGGAGATGCAGAAAAAAATACTTATAATTTATACGGCCTTGGGCTTTCAAAGCCCTTGTCTCCTTTCTTCCTGTTCATTCTGGCGGGGTCAGAGCCAGTCGGCGGCATGAAGGGGCCCCGCGGAGCTCGACTTCCCGGCCTCCGGGCGGCGGTGGGGCATCACCGGCCTTGGGCACCCGACGCTCCCCGTTCCTGCACGCTCCCAACAGTCACGCCCCAGCGGGGGCGCCCTCGGCTCCACGCCCGGCCCTGCCCGATCCGCCGCGGCCGCCCTTCACACTCGCTCGGGGGACGGCTCGTCCGTCGTCTCCGCCGAGCGCCTGTCACGGAGACGCTCCCCACAGCAGCGTCCAACGGCGTCCGCCAGCCGACATCTTTTTCGTCACCTCTGACCCCCTGACGTCAGCGGAAGTAGGGCAGCGCTAAGGCGGCAGACGGAAGTCTTGTTGGCCGTGGGCGGGGCTTGGCGAGCCGCGGGCTTTACGTTTGCCTTTTAAAGTGCAGACGGCGCCTGAGAACCGTTGAAGCTGAGGAAACTTCACAGTTATTTTGTGGATGACGCGGGCACAGCAGGACGGAAAGGCGAAACATTAAATTTTAGAAGAATAAAGATGTAGCGCAAAGACTGAAAAGCACGGGGACGAGGTTTTCAAAGTGCCAGGGGCCGGGACGTAGGAAACCAGGAGGCGTCCCTCCTGCTGTGTAAAAAGAACCCTTAACTCACCGGAGCTGTGACGTAGGCTGGAAAAGACGAGATTACACCTCAAGGAGTCTAACTCGAACTCGAGTCCTCACTAGGCATTGCTGCCTCGGTATTTATTGAAAAATTAATTAAATAAGTGGATTATACAGATGTAGAAGAATTACTGAAACACCGGACTGTTTTGAAGTCATCTGCATTTCATGTGCATGAGAATAAAACGGTTGTAAATTCCAGTGATAGTTAAATCTTTGTTAATTGTGGATTATCCATTAACTTTTTTTTTTTTAACTTTGGACCAGGTTTAACCCTTCAAACTATCCTGATGACAAGTTCATTAGCTAAAATTAATTTGAGCTTTGGTCTAAAGGAAAACACACTAGGAAAATAAAGATGTAAAATAACTTTATCAAGCATTCTAAAACCAGAAATTACTTGTAGTTTTTGAGTATTACCTGTGTCAGTATCCTTCATTATAGGATTATAAACTATTAGTATTCTTCACAGGGGATTAGTATTGAAAGGGTCTTCTTGAATTACATACAACCTTTTTAATACCATTTTGCATGGAAGATGGAGAATATTTAGCAAGATAGATGCAATGGGTTAAAAAGAGGTCACTGGGTTAAGGAAAGAATGGGAGGCAAATAAGCAGTGAAGTAGTACACAGACTTTCATCCCAAAAAGCGTATCTGAGGTAGGAGGTAGACAGGCCCCTGGGCTGGGCAGCTGGTGTCTGTCAAGTGTAGAAAAACTGAAGCTTTGTCTTCCCCACACTCCAAGGACAAAGCTAGTTGCAGAAGCTGAGCTCTGCTGGAATAGAGATAAGACGACCATTTCTGAGGTCAAGGAAACTTCCTGACTGCACAGGTGCAAAGAGGCTCCTTGGAGGTAAACACAGGAGGCAGGGCACTGATACTCCACTAGTCTCGTGGTGCAATCCATCTTTAGCAAAAAGTTGCGCTTGGACCTTAGAGCACCTCATCTCTGGAGAACAGACCGGATGTGGGGAAAGAAGAAGACGGGCCAAAGGAAAACAAAGACCAGGAAGAACTGTCCTATAGAAGTGATTTAAGGCACCTTTACTGTGCTCCTGCCCATTAGGGAGGACAGCCACACCCTTTCTTTCTGTGTGTATTTCTGCCTTCCTCTGTCTTAAACTGTCTCTGTGCTCCCCCACTTGTTATGCTGTATCTCTGAAAGTAAACTGTGTACCTGTATTTAGTTTTTGCTTCCTCAAAACATTTTTGTTCTCAAAGGAGGCCACAGCCAGGGGGCACTTCACTTCTTGCCTCTGGCCCCTGGTGCTTCCCCTGCGGCTCAAACAGTGAAGAATCTGCTTGCAATGCCAGCGACCTGAGTTCAGTCCCTGGGGTGGGAAGATCCCCTAGAGACGGAAATGGCAACCCACTCCAGTGTTCTTGCCTGGAGAGTCCCATGCACTGAGGAGCCTGGAGGGGCTCAAGTCCCGGGGTTCGCAGAGTCGGATACGACTAAATGACTAACACTTTCCATTTCACTTTCTAGCCCCTGGTGGACTAGCAGCTTGGATTCTGGGTTTTTTATTCAGGCTGCCCAGATTTGATTCCGGGGCAGGGAACCAAGATGTCTCAGGACCACTCACTGTTGTCTTTCTGAGATCATATCTACGGCAGCCAGGGGATCAGGAGCCATTGGCATCAACACAAACAACAACCTTAAATAACTGAGAGCATCATGTGATTTCCTGTTTTGGTGGAAGGTCAAAAGTAGAGGGGAACTCACTTGGGAAATGGTATTTAAGTAAATAAATCTCTTCTAGGAAACTATTCATATTTAGTTCTCTGAAAACTTTAAAATTTATTAATGACTAGAATGTCAAATCCTAATTAAAGAAATGCAATTTCCAATATAAAAAACCAAACCTGTTACTCTATAAATGAACTCATATAGACTGCCAAGATATACTAAATGTAGAAAGTAACACTTTTGTCCTTGTTTACACTGTGTACATGAAACAAACATATCCTGAAAGACATAAAATATCCTATCACCTTTAAGAAAAAAGAGCAGTAGTTTTAAAATACTTAAGATGAGGCGAAAAGGCCTCAAAGCATTAGGTTTTTCAAAGTCTGCTATCCAAATACTTAAAAAAACACTTTCTTATATCCAGCAACTTTAGTCCCAAAGAAAAAACTTGTTCTTTTTAAGAAATGGGTCTTCTTGAGTTATAAACTTTGACACCATTTTGCATTGAAGATCGAGCATATTTTGTGAGTAGTGCACCAATGGTTAGCTTCTCTCCACACAAATCTCTGTGGGAATGATAAAAAAATTAATGAACAAAATAAAAAAAATGAACATCACAAATAGTCTAGGGAGCATAACATGATATTCACAGCACTAGTTCTTTATATCTTTCTCCCCTAAGTCCACCTTTCCAACAAACATAAGGGTATGTATTTGCGGGAGAAATAGGTGTAAAGAGAGGTTACTAAGCCATAACTGAACTAGATATATTACACGTATATACTATCAACAACCTTCATGGTAAGAGTATGAGTCATGTATTACTTAACCCCATGTTAGATATAAGAAAACTGAGGCTGGGTAAAGAGAAGAGAGAGGCCCCAAGAGGCCCAGTGAGGAAGTGGTAGGGTTTGTTAGTGGATTTTGGGTCAGTCTGGCAAGCAGTGACTTCAGGGTGACCTTCTTAGGAATTCTGACTTTTCCCAAAATGTTTTAAACTTAGGCAGCAGGAAAGAAAGAAGGTGGCCATCAGAGAGGAATGCTTGCCTTACAGTCACAGGAGGGATCACAGCAGACTGATCCTTTGAGTGCTGCAGTGTGCAAGAAGAGCAGAGAAGTGATTCTAGACACAGCAGAAAGGAAGAGAGATGACACATACCCTGCCAACCAGATCAGTACTCAGGCAGAATGACAAGAGAAAGGGTCAGCCAGAACTTGAGAAAGCTGGGAAGGAAGCAGTCATCAGGGAAGACTCAAAACAAAACAGAACTGAAACCCTAGCTACCTGCTAGAAAAAGAACAATCCTCAAAATCCATCTGTAATAAATTACTTACTGAATATATGGAGCAATATCTTCTTCTGTCCACTTCTCTCTCAAAGAGAACAGACTATTGAAACGTTCCTGATCCCCCTCAGGTAAGTCTTCTGCTTTCAACAGAAATATGACTTCCGGTCTTGACTGTCTATCCACCAAGGCCAAACCCTGTAAGAAATGAGAAAAAGGAGAGTTCAAGTAATGGTCTAATGTTAAAAAAAAAAAAAAAAGACTCATTCTTTTACCTTATGTTGAGCTTAACCCGAGGTATTTAAAACCTCAGCATCGTGAAGCTGAGCAGCTTACCTTTTTCATAAAGAGAGCACCTCTGAGCAGTCACTTCCCTTCCCTTCTAGAATCTGCCTTTTACCACCACCAGCCTAGTGAAAAGGCTCTAGTTCTAAAGCTCACTGTGAGCTGTCATTGCCGAGCCCATGGGCCCTTTATTGGATTCCTCTCACTAGCCCCCTTTACTTCATTAGTATTGATCACCTCTTCCTCTTTAAGCCTGCATCACAATTTCATACCTTTTCTCCTGACCTGATGTTTTAATTCCCTGGGACCCTAGACCACCCCTCTAACTGTTTCACTGGCACTACCCTGGGTAACTGCCTCTAAACCTGTGACTCCATCCACCACTCACTTACTTGCTAATGACTGTAATATTTGAACTCCACCTCAAATCCTTCATCCAAGCACCAGACCTCTTCAGCTGAACTTATATACGAACTCATTGTGCCTGCTGCCCAAACCTGCTCTAAGTTCCACTATCCCAGGAAGCCTAGGAAGTGAAAGTTCCAGTCGTGTCCGACTCTGCGACGCCATGGACTATACAGTCCACGGAATTCTTCAGGCCAGAACCCCGGAGTGTGTAGCCATTCCCTTCTCCAGGGGATCTTCCCAACCCAGGGACTGAACCCAGGTTTCCCGCATTGCAGGTGGATTCTTTACCAGCTGAGCCACAAGGGAAGCCCAAGGGAAACCTAGTCACAAGGGAAACCTAGGCATCAACCTAACTGTAAATGGGCCCAAAAGATCTTACTGAGGTGACAAATGTTCTAAAACTAGACTGTGGTGGCTGGAAACTCATTAAATTTACTACAAATCCTTTACAAACGGGCGGACTGTGATATGTAAATTATACTTCAATTAAGTGGGGTTTGTGGGTTTTTTGCTTTGTTTTTTTAAAGGATTTTTGTGATGGATTGAATGTGGAGTGCACTCCTAAGGTAGGGAAATAAATTGTCTCCATATTCGGTTCCAACACAGGCTTCCTTTCACCTCGTAACCTGCGGAGTCATGGAGGGAGTCACGTCGCCCCCTACCTTCAGCTGATCCAGTCTGGTCATCATTCCTTCGGGAACACTCTGTTGCCATACTTCGTGAAACTCGGCAAGATTGAATTTCACTGCGTTCTGAAGTAGCATCTGTGCTGTAGCTCTGCATATCTTATCTGCACTCAGTTCAAAATAAACTTCACCTAAGGACAGGGCAGCAGACGGCGTCACACTGTCTTCTGAGCTGTACCACCGTCCCCTTTCCCTCGTTGCAAATTCCCAGAAGGAATCACACACAACTCATCTCCCAGTCCCCCGTGAGATTTGAGTTTTAACAGGAAGACATTTCAAAAGGCATGCCAAGTTTTACACACCAAGTTAAAACACCCATTAAAATACTCTCCCAATCTCACCTTCCTCTGTGTATCTCTTTCCATAACATTTAAGACAGTGTTCAATCATTTCCCTGAAAAATTTTAAACGCTTATTTGAAAAGTTTTCACAATTTTATGCATTAACTTTCAAACACTATTGCTAACTATAAACTAAGATATAAATCTGAAATACTGGGACTTCCCTGGAGCACAGGTTTGATTCCTGGTCAGGAAACTAAGATCCGGCATACTAAGTGGTATAGCCAAGGAACTTTAAAAAATAAAAACTAAAATACACTGGAAAGCTACGATGTGCCAGGCCCCATGTTAAACGTCTTTATACAAATCATGTGAGCATACATTTATTATAAAATAACATATATAATTATTTATTTATATTTTTAATGGCAGGAAAAAAAGTGACACATTTATTCACTCCAGTGACCCAAATTCCCAAGTCCTTTTTAGTTGTATATTTTTTAGATTTCTATGCGATATTAATATATAAAGAGTTTATGCCCTGGGTTTGGTCCTACCCTGGATAATAATTTTCTTTCCCTTTAAGAAAATCTGGAAGGATGGGGAATAAATACTTACTCTGGCTCCAATGGTCCAAGTTCCTGAAGGCATGTATTCAAAGGAACTTTGCTAAAAGACCAAGATTCGGAATCCATAAGCTGAGTTATATGATTCAGAAGTTTCATCTCATAATCAAATTCGAGAATCCTCCAATAACCTATAAATTCCCAAAGTTACATTTACCAAAGAACATTCATTTTAATTTAAACATACTTAATTTAAACAAATGAACTGACTGATAAGACTGATACAGTAGCAGTATACTCTTGCCCACTGCAAAAAAGAGACATGGTAAGCCTTAGCTTTCTTTATAAACAATGCTTCTGTTTCAGCTTTTCTCCCAATCGTGGCAAACTCTGTCAAGGGAGGTCAGGTGGTTTTTAAAGGGTACTTTCCACATGACCAACATTTTGACTTTTTTTTCAAGTGCTTTAATCTTCAATTATCTCATAATAATCTTGTTCTAAATGGAAATGGGGAAACTGGCAGCTGGTACGGCCATTTTCTCAGAAGGTCACACAAATGAGTTGAAGGTCTTGGGCCGGATATTCCACACGGTGACTTCTGCAGCAGGGACTGGCATGGTTACACCCTCCCGCCAGCCACCTTGGAGAGGCGGTCTCGTGCTCATGAAGAAGTCCAGTTCAAGGACTTCCCTGGTGGTCCAGTTGTCAGGAATATGCCGTGCAATGCAGGGGATGTGGGCTGGATCACTGGTCGGGGAACTAAGACCCCGCATGCCGAGAAGCAACTAAGCCTGCACGCCACGAGAGAGCCTGTGTGCGCCGACTGCTGAAGGCCGAGCAGCACAGCTGGAAAATCTGCCCCACAGCGAAGGATCCCGTTAAGAGGCAGTGAAGACCCACACGCCGCAAGCAACTAAGGCGCCAGGCAGCCAAATGGAAGAACAAATATATTTTTAAAAAGGAAGTCTAGTTCATTCACGAGATAACAGACTCAGATACGATGTGGACCAGCAGCAAAACAGAGGCTGGGTGTCCAGATATATTTCCCAATTCCTATGAAAGATGACGAAATGCCACCTTGTGACTGAAGGCACTGCCAACACCCCTGGAGAAACGAATCAAGTGCACACCCGTCATTCCCAAGGGAGAATGCTCCTACTCTTATTCTGAATAATCATGGAACATTCCATGCTAAAACACGATATTTTTAACAAAAGCAAAATTCCAAAGTTTTGCTTTGTTTCTTTGAAATGTGCTTGTTCCGAAGCAAAATTGAAAAAGAAAACTAGGAAACAAATCTATGCATCCCCCCACCCCATGCACACACCAAAATACTATCCATTCCCATGCAATAAACAAAAAATGCAGAGGGCTGCATTAAATCCATTTTTCTATTCTTAACCTTAATATTCATGGTATCCCTATACCATAGTAATTAGAAGCAGGCATCCACAATTAAAAACTCAAGGAACCACAACAAAGAACTAAGTGCTTCCAGTTAGTTCTAAAGTTACGTGCAGCTGCTTTACTCAGCCGAATTGACCACAGAAGCTAATCTCGCTTGGAAGATCGTGAGTAAATTGAAAAGCGCATCCACCAAACAAAGCCAATTTCCTCCTTCCTAACACATGGGTGCAGAATTAAGCTGCTTCGCTGGGCAAGTTTGAGAGGGGTGAGAAATGCACACAAACATCTCCTCAAGTATTAATGCAGGCCCAGACGTGGGGGGTGGGGAGGGGAGGGGCTGGGGGGGCTCCCGCTCCACCACTCCGGACCAGAAGAAAGTCAGAACGTTGCAGAAGATTCTGCTGGGCTACTCCATCAATCTCTTGCCGCTACTGCTTTTACACAGCTTTATCGTATAAACTACTTCACACTTAGGCAAAAGCATGTTGAGTGATCACAAGAATAAATGTATCTTCCAAGCAGTTTGGAAATACAATGAGTTAATTCTGAACCAGGAGTTCAAGTACCTGGTTTGATGCCTCATCCTGTCACTATCTCGACATGGAGCCCTGGACCAGTCTGTTTCCCTTCCCAGGCCTTGGTTTCCTCACCTAGTAAAGACAATGAAGGGCACAGACGACCTGATATCTAAGACCTTTCCTGATCAAACGTGGCTCTTCCATTACCACTTAGTCCAAAGGAAAAGGCCTGTAAGGAGCGAATAAAGTCACTGGTCAGAGACTGACATCCTTATTAAAGGTGATCACATGGAGTCTCTGCCCCACACCCCAGAACACAAATATCGTCATCTCTAAGACCAGAAGAGGACTAAATATACAGCATGCAACAGCAGTAAACATAGGGAGATATACAAAACCCCTCTCGTATTATACCCAACTCCACCACTGTTGGTAACAGAAAGTAACGCTACCTCCAATTTCACAGGCATTGAGAACTCGTAACTGAGTCATTATTTCTTCCTCACTTGCCTGAATTTGATCAAGCAAATCTTCAGTCGTATACTGAAACAAACAAACAAACAAACAAACAAAAAACGCATTTTAGGACAAGAATTTTTTTCAAACATTGAATTTTGAGGGAATAAATACATAGGACAGGTAAGGCAATATTTATAGCTTAATTTCTTTAGTTAATATGTAATGATAACTAGACAAAATCAGAGAATATCTTAGAAGAAAACAGCAAATCTTTGTGATGTTGAATGTGGCAATTGTTTTAGATATGATGCTGAAAACACAAGGAATAAAATGTAAACACATTATGTGGACTTCATCAAAATGAAAATCTCTGTACATTTACCACAATTTTTTTTATAAAAAATCAAGAAAGTGAAACAATAACTCATAAAATAGAAGAAAATATTTGCAAATTTTATCTGTCAAAAGAGCTTGTGTTTAGATTACATAAAAAGCCCTCCAACAATTTAATAATAAAGTAATCCACCTGAAAATTGGCAAAGGAGTTTCTGTATAAACATTCTATATAAAGCCCATAGAGAGTGACCACAGGACCCATCAATTTCACTCTTTAGTGTATGTGTGTCTATACATATTCAAGAAAAATTAAAACATAGGTTCACTAGACACTTGAACATGAATGTTCACAGCAGTGTTATTCCTAATAAGCAAGTAATCAACAACAACCAAAAAGCAGAAACTACCCAAATGTTCATCAACTGATGAATGGATGCATAAAATATGGTATATCTATAAGATGGGGTATTATTCAGCAATGAAAAGTAATGGATGAACCTTGAAGACAGCATGCTAGGTTAAAGACGCCTGCCAGAAAAGGCCACTTACCTGATTCTATTCATACAAAATACCCAGAAGAAGAAAATCAAGAGACAGAATGTAGATTACTGGCTGCCTAGGGCTGAGGTGGGAGAGAGAGAGGAGAGAAAGGCGGGACTAAGAGGTCAAGACTGAGGGGGGAGAGAGAGAGAAAGGCGGGACTGAGGACTGAGGGGTCAGGGCTGAGGAGAGAGAGAGAGAAAGGCGGGACTGAGAGGTCAGGGCTGAGGGGGGAGAGAGAGAGAGAAAGGAGGGACTGAGGACTGAGGGGTCAGGGCTGAGGAGAGAGAAAGAGAAAGGCGGGACTGAGGGGTAAGGCGG